>NC_056737.1:100031183-100331183 GCF_019279795.1 Protopterus annectens
GTGGTTTGGTACCTTGACTATGGTGTATAGTATCCTGGGTTCGAACCTGGCCACTACTTCTTATTTTTTATGACTGTCTAGACAAGCTGAGGGGTGTGTCTGTGTAAAGGCAGTTTTGATACGGCTTGCTCAACGTTGCCCATCGGTTAGCTTGTTTGCGTGGTGCGCAGCTCCGCGCAAACAGGGTACGCTGGTTTAAGCCTCATTTGGCTATCGACACTCATATTACGCTCAGCTCAGCTGGGGCACATAGATTCAGCGTGTTAAACCACTGCTCAGCTATGGGCACTCATTTTGCACCAGTTAAACCACTGCTCACCTACGGGCAGATGCACTCACCCTGTTAAACTGTAGCTCAGCTATGGGCACATCTGGCATTTTTTATTGCTTTGTTACCTCACATTTCTTCAATATAAATGGGCTATTTCATTACATTTTACATAAAATGTGATTTTATGTGTACATATTTGTCAGGGACTTGTTTCGTGCTTATTTTTTTAAAAATAAAAATTGGTGTTGTGGGGGCTCGAACCATGAATGCCTGCTCTTCAGCCAACATTTCTACTGCTACGCTATTGCTTCTTGGTTTACTTTGCATATTTAGTTCTTATATGCTTTCCCACTGACTGCTAACTGTAGCTGCGCTACGGGCACGCCCGCGCAAACGAGCGCACTCATGGTTAAACATCTTTACAATTATGAGATGTTCATTTGTACATTTTATGTTCGTAGTCTGTGGGGGCATGTGTTGTGTTATGTTTATTCACATTTCCATGGTCTCTGTCATGGGTGTTTACTTTGGGCACTTTTCCTCTTCTGGGGGTGTGTCCGCTTACAGGGCTCGGCCTACGGACATGCCCCCAACTGTCTTACATGGACCGTGTTAGCCTTAGGTGTGATTCAGCATGCTCTCATGAATATGCAGAGCATGCTGACATCACTCCGTTTAATTGCAGCCTCCGTGTATGAGTTATAACTCTTACACGGAGGCTTTGTGAATCCTGCCCACTGTGTAGGTGTCTATTTTTATTGGAGGCCCAGGGAGAAAAGTTCCACAGCATTTCAAAAACATTTTCAAAACAATTTTAAAAGCCTTGACAATAAAACAAAACATCTACAGTTTAAATAATTATACCAAAATTGGGCATAATATGACAAAATTAGTTAAAACAAAGACAACTTGTATAATTTTAGACAGTTTTTAGAAGTAAAAGGTAAACTAGTATAATGCATACAGGAATTGCAATATGAAGTTAGGGGAAATAAGTTATTACATTTCAACATAAAGTTAGGAAGTGAGTCAAAAGAGGGAGTAAGGAGAGATATAAGGTATGAATCGGGACTTGTTCATATTTAGAAATATTGATATCCTGAGGCTGAACAAAAACAGAGGCAGACTTTGGCTAAGAACTATTTCAAATTTTTTTTTATTGGACTGGAGGGAGGATATTGATCTGATGGATATAGTTAAGAAGTCCCAGGCTTTAGAAACATGGTATAAATACAGATCATGCCCTGCAGATTTGATAGGGTTGTGAACAGAAATGTTTTTCCTCACTGCATCATAGTGATGGAGTACAAACAGTTGTATAAAATGGTATTCAGCAGCTAGCGTTGCCACCTCACAGCAAGGGGTTCTCTAGTTCGATCCTTGGCTGGGGTGCCTTCTGTGCAGAGTCTGCATGTCCTCCCTGTGGTCGTGTGCATTTCCACCAGGTGCTCCGGTTTCCTCCCACATCCCAAACACATGCTGTAGATGGATTGGACACTCTAAATTGGCCCTAGGCATGAGTGTGTGTGTGTGTGTGTGTGTGTGTGTGTGTGTGTGTGTGTGTGTGTGTGTGTGTGTGTGTGTGTGTGTGTGTGTGTGTGTGTGTCTTCTGTGGAAGGATGGGCGGCGGGCTATCAACTCGACACCGTAAAACTCCACTGCCAATCATGAGCAGACAGGTGATCCACTGTGGCGACCCCTAACCGGGAAAAGCTGCAAAAAGAAGTGCTAGACAAGCAGATGAAAGCTAGCTAATGTTGTAGGTGGGAAGAAGCTCTGTAGATGTTAAGTTGATGGGTTAGTAGGCTTTCAGTGCTATACAGAAGTGGGTCCTGAAAGGAGCATTTGCTGCAAATTTAGCCACTTTGTTATAGCACTGCTCAAATTTTGCTTTTTATGCTGCCTGGGAGTTAGTAAAAATGGGTGATCCATAAACTAGTGAGGGGAGGTGCTAAGTAGTAGCGAGTGTAGCTTTAGTTGTGTTGGTGAGAAAAAATTTGGGATCACTAAAGCATTCCAAGTTCTGGGCGAGCTTTTTTTATGCAGTGGATTATGGTCGGTGAATTTTGAAGGATGGGTGTCTTTGTGTGCAAGTTTGTGCATTTTTTGCTATGAATTCAGAGAAGTGTATTCCAAACAGGAGAGCCCAAAGTGCTCAGTTATGTGGAACACCATTAGTAACAGGCCTATTGGTGGAGGTGGATTCCCCCACCCTAACTTTGTGTCCCATCCATAAGCCATTTGACTATCCATCCGGTTACATAGACATTTATGTATACATTTTTTAGTTTATCTATGATACCTAAGTGAAGTAATGTGTTGAAAGCCTTTACAAGGTCAAGGTAGGCAGTATGCACCTTTTTTGCGCATCATGCATGGCTCAAGTGGCCTTTTCAAGGTAGTCCACTGGGTTTAGTAGGTGTGACCTACCACTGACAAAACTAAACTAGGATGGGTCCAGTGTTTGAAGATTTCCTATGTATTTATTAGAGCCATTATAACTTTTTCCATGGCCTTGCATATAATATTAGTCCAACGTATGGGTCTGTAGTTCCCTGGGTCTGTTGATGGTCCACCATTATCTAGAGGGATGACCACTGCAGTTCTGCATTTCCAAGACACAAATCCTGGCTGGAGGCTGTGGCTGAATAGACATTTTAGTGGGCCAGAGCGGTCAATTTTCAAAATAAATTGGAGGCATCCCTGGATGTTATCAGGGCTCATTGCTGTAGTGTGTTTAGCCCTGGAGAGAGCAGTGAGGACCCGTGCTTTATTAACAGTGGTGGGCTAAGTGGTAGAGGATATTTCCTGGGGAGTAACTAGTCATCTTCAAGTCATATGGACTCTGTCTTCTGCTTGTACCTTAGTACTGTTATGCAACACTTTTGAGTAAAGTTATTGTTGTCTACTCTTTTATCTTGAAGTTTGGTAACTACTTTAGCCAATTAAAAGTTTCTGGCAAGGCTTGTCAGTCTTTACTATAAAGTTGAGAGTTATGCCTTCAGTTATAACTGAAATGTCATGAAATCACAATGGGCAGGATTCACGAAGGCTTGCACGGAGTGTAAGAGACGTCTAACACTCCATGCAAGCCTCGCGATCCAGGAACAGCCCTAAACTCCGTGTAAGAGACCAGCTAAAACGTCTCTTACATGGACTGGGCGTGGACATGCTAAATACCTCACTTGCAGCCGAAAGGTATGCAAATGAGGTATATTAGCAATCCACGAAGCAGAAACCAGTCCGTGTAAGAGAAGTTTTAGCTGCAGAAATGTACTCAGTTGACAACTGAGTACGTTTCTGCAAATTCCACAACGGAGCCATGTCAGCTCCAAATAAAGGGTGCATATGTCTCAGGCAGCATGCCAATGGCCAAATATGTGGCCATTGGCAAGGTAACTCGATGCAAAAATAATAAAAATATAATTTTTAAACCCAGCGCGGCCCAAACGGCTGCGCTGTATAAAACATAAAAAGAAGGTTATAAACCCACAAATGTGGGTTTCATGCAATACATGGAATGACAATGCAGGGACCAGCAGACCAAAAACAACATGGCCACCGTGTAGCGGTTGCTAAGGGGGGAAGCTGAGTCTAAGACATGTAACTAAGCATTAGTAGGCAATCTCATGTAAATAAGGGTTAGGATACTGAATCTCACAGTCACTTAGCAAATGAGCACAGTCTGAGTAGTGTAAGAGATACATAAGGGGGAGGAATAGAGTAGGAGATAGGTGACATCACAGGGGGGAATGGTAGAAAGAAATGCAGTTCATTGGAGGTCAGTGTAACATGACAGATGACAGACACAGATCATGGAAAGAGGTGTGCCACTAGATAAGTCAGGGAAAGTCAAGAAATGGAAGGTGTACACTATTACTTACACCAAAGTTTCTTGCTTGGTGTGCATGCGCACGTGTGCACGCCATGAAGCGTGAGTAGGGCAGTGTGCGTGTGTGTAAGGCAGACTGAGCATGTGGGAGCGTGCTGGGAGATGTTTAACACTGTTTGCGCTGGTGTGCGTGCGTGTAGGGCAGGCTGAGCATGTTGGAGGCTGTTGGCAGACGTGTAACAGTGTTTGCGTGGGTGTGCGCGCGTTTTAACCCGAATAAGTAGATTCTGAACCGTGTAAGCATGTGTGCAAGTGTGTAAGCCACTGTGAGCGTGTTTCTGCTGGTATGCACGTTGCTCCCCCCTAAGGAAACAGAAAGGAAAAAGGAAGAACAGAATTAATAGGAAGCTAGCAGGGATAACTGCTGAAGCTAGCAGGTGAAAACAATTAGAAGCAGGCAATTACACAGGCAGAATAGTAGCCCAGCCCAGCACTTAAAACTCTGCAAACAGTAGTGCAGGATGTTTCTCTTAAGAGACACTGCAAGACAGAAGTAACCTAATAGAAGTGAAAACTGAAAAAGCTTCACTCAGAGCAGAAATGTTAGGGGCTGCCATAGCTGTCATAATGAGACATAGGCAACTTGCTGAGGGTGGTGACAATGCAGATGGTGCCAGACAACCCACAGTGAGGAGACAGAGAAGAGTGTACAGGCCCAGGGTCACCTACCATGGGTTACATGAGCTGGAGATAGTAGAGTGCTATAGAGTGGACAGAGAGCTCCTGCAGCAAATTGTTGAGCTGTGCAGGCCACGCCTCACACACAGAACCAACAGAGGGTAACCCATCCCAGTGGAAACCAAGGTATGTGTTGGCCTAAGAATACTAGCAACAGGTACCTTCCAGAGACCAACTGGCAATATGATGGGGATATCACAGGCATCAGCCTCCAGGGTACTGCACCAGTTCCTGGATGCCATGTCAGCACATGTCGGTGATCATGTATATTTCCCCAATGCCCGTGAGGTATTGGCCAGCAATTTGCGTCTCTTCCAGCAAATAGCGGAATACCCCGAGGTAGTGGGTGCAATAGACTGCACGCACATATGCATCAAAGCACCAGCCGGTGAGCGGGTTAGGGCCTACATTAACCACAAGGGCTTCCCCTCCATCAACTGCCAGGTCATGTGTGATGCCCAGGGCATAATAATGAATGTGTGTGCTGGCTGACCTGGGAGTTACCACGATTCCCACATCTGGCATTTGACACAGCTGTACCAGACATTTGCCAATGGGGACATCCCACATGGACACCTAGTGGGGGATGCAGGTTATGCACTGGAGCCATGGCTGATGACACCCATCAGAAACGCACACACACCTGAACAGGAATGCCATAATGAGGCACATGCACAAACATGTAATGTAAAAGAGCGTGTGTTTGGGCTGCTCAAGTAACGGTTCTGGTGTCTGGACACATCTGGTGGAGCCTTGCAGTACACACCAACTACATGTACCCAAATTGTCATGGTATGTGCTATGCTACATAATATGATCTTGCGAAAACAGCTGTAGCAGGACCAGCATAGGGCTGGGCCAAATATTTGGGACAATATCTATGAGGATACCATTTTGGACCTTATTTATTTAGAATTTGGTGCTGTTTCTTTATTTTTCTTTTTTTATATATGTTTTTCTGTTTTAAACTCCATTGGCACATATTATTAACATACTATTTTGCATACTATTGCAGGGACTTGTTAAATGGATAATGGTGCTTTTTGAATTACCAGGACAGAGCAGTAACACCAAATAATTATAAGCTCTTTTCATTATATCAAAGGAGCAATCTTTTGGAAGTTGTGGAGTTACTTAACTGATATTTATATAATTACAACAGTATATTTAGTGGTTGGAGCGAACACCTCACAGGCACATTTCTGTTATTGGACCAAAACATTCTCTTTGGTCTGTTATATATAAATATAGTTTATTATTGAAACATTTTTCCTGCATAGTAACACCTGTTTGGTGTAACAATATATGGATGTGGGCAACTGTTTCATTTGAATATTTGATGGCTGTGTATTATATACATTACATCAGCAGGGGTAAATGAACAATATATGCTGAGCTTACTTAGCTTCTTGTGGTCAACAATAATGTTTGATTACCACCTTGACATATCTACAAATATACTAATATGGTCTTGAATATTTAACTGTGGTTTAATACTTAGACATTCAGTTCCATAACTTGGGACAGTCTTGTTACTTATGTGAGTTGGTCATTTCTGTATAAGATAGTTTGGTGATACAATATATGGATGTGGGCAACTGTCTTATTCAAATATTCAATGGCTGTTTATTATATATATTAAATTAGCAGGGGTCAATGAACAATATAGGCTGAGCTTACTCAGCTTCTTGTGGTCAACAATATTTTTTTGATTACCACCTTGACATGTTTACCAATATACTATAATAGTCTTGAATACTGAACTGTGTACTAATATTTAGATACTCAGTTACATACTTGGGACAGTCTGGCTACATATGTGAGTTGTCCTTTTTTGTATAAGATTGTTGGTAGATATTTCTCTGACAGTGTACCAACTGAGGAGCCATATTCTGGGAACACACTTGTTAATATTGTAATTTTGCTGCTTGACAGTATTTTTGTATAACCAGTTACAGTCACTGATTTCTGTGTTTTTGTCACTTCGGCGTCATCACAAACAGCTGGTAGTTTATATTACTTTTTAGGCAGTGTTTGTCCGCTCTTTTATTAGGTTTGAATTGTTCTCTAAATTCATATTCAATATTTTTTGTGGTTATCCTTGTTTATTCAGACAATAGTTGGTAACAATTTCTGTGCTTTATTTAGGTGGTCATATAAAACTGCTATACATATATACTTTTTCTACACTGTCACAAATTATCCAATCCCAGTATTGGATTGGGGGCTTTTTACAGATCATTGGACCTTCTGTTGGTGTGGTTTTGGGTCTCCTTGACTGACTTCTGCTCCAATTGGATTTAACAATTAGCTTTTTCTGGCTTGTCAATCAATTTTTTAGATATTATTGTCAATTTGGTGCAATTGGTATTTGTCACAGCATGGACCTTGAAAGCATACTTTCTGGTTTATGTGCCGATCGGGAGGACATTTGTGTCTTTGGGATCCATACCTCACCAGGCAATAATCCTAATAATACTGAGCAACAAAGATCCTCGGACTGTGATCTATGCTTCCATTCACTTACTAAAGGCCTTAAAAACATTAGGGCCAACATATGGCATCTCAAATTATTCAGAGCATATTCCAGCAAGAATATTACTCCTAGGGGTTTACGAATAATGCTCCAACCTCTGGTAGGCAGACCTGATGAAAAATTGAGTAGTGATTGGAAGGAAGCCTTACAAATCGGGTCCATGTTATTTGTGAATCTTCTCTTACAATATTATGAAAGGATAGTTGATACAAACATTCAGGAGGTCAAAAAGTCATGCTTAGATTGCAAAAAATTTGAAACACTCCCCAAATTTAAAGATAATCTACAGAGATTATCAAAAGAATTGACAAGTCATGAAAAAGTTATTAAAGAGAGGAAAATCAAAAAATTTCACAGAGATTTCTCTGATTATCAGAGGGGACGCCCCTTTGAGCTTAATCGCTCAGTAAGATTTGTGGAAACCAGCCAGGGCTCCAACCCTAACCACACCAGGAAAAGACCGAGATGTATATTAAAGAATAGGGAAAGGCCCTATAATAGTACATCAGGAGAGGAGTCCTCTCCAACAGATTATGACAGCATTGGGGAAAGGGACTCACCTCATCGAAAGAAAACCAACAAAAATATCCCTTTAGACATGGTTCAAGGCACAGAGGGGGTAGAATACACAAAAAAAGATCAATTAGAACACTCCCTGGAGGAATTAATCCAGAACTTTCTTGTGTAAATCAATCTCAACAACCTATCCACAATGTTTTGAACTTGTCAAATGTTAGTTTGTCCTGTGATCAACAGAGTCTTTTGAATAAAGGGTTAAATTTTATACCTGGCTTTTTTTCTGATGAGTATCATATAGTCACTGACATTACTAACTTTTGTAGAAGCTTAAATCTTAAGTTGTTTTTTACAGATAATGTAACTCAAAGATCTAATGAATTTAGATTTGGTAAATCTAACTTCCAGCCACCTATGAACAAGCACGTATCCATCTTCATGCAGTCGGTCTTTAGGGACCTACAGTTTCATAATCTTGGACATACCATGTTGGGACATAACCTGTCACAACAGGAGAACACTGCCCTTCAACAATTACGTAACAACAAAGATATTGTTATATTATCAGCGGACAAAGGTGGGGCAGTGGTGGTTCAAAATATGAGTGGCTACCTGCAAGAAGGTTTATCCCAGCTTTCCAATAGTGCATGTTACATGCACATGCCCATTGACCCCACTCCTATTTTTAAAAAAGAAATTGATTCTTTTTTAACTTTAGCTTGTGAGGAAGGTATTATTTCCAAGGGCTGTGTTTCTCAACTTTCTGTGAAGGATCCTCATAAACAAATTTTATATTTATTACCCAAAATACATAAATCAATAACTAACCCTCCGGGTAGACCAATAGTTTTGGGTATTGGATCCCTAACAGAACCCTTATCTGCTTTCCTCACATATTATCTTAAACCAGTTTTGGGATTGATACGGGCAAGGCTACAGGACACTACGCAATTCCTCAAAATTATTGAGGACACACAATTGGAGCCTGGATGGCTAATGTGCTCATTAGATGTTAAATCTTTATATACCAGCATACAACATTGGGCTGGCCTACAAGATCTCAAATTTTGGTTAGATAAGGCTAGACTATATACATCTGGATTCAACACATTACTTATCTGTATGACGGAACATGTTTTAAACAAAAATGTCTTCTACTTCCCAGGTCAATGTTACTGGCAGCTCCAAGGTACAGCCATGGGTGCCTCTTTCGCTCCCATCTACGCCGATTTGTTCATGGCATTTTTTGCAGAATGCATGATTTATGATGATTCCCATAATATATATTTGGTTGAAATGGACATTTGGCGTAGGTACCTAGATGACTGCTGGTTGGTATGGCGTGCAGATGCTGGATATCTACGGGAATTTGTTGAATATCTAAATGACAACATTTGGGGTATTGAATTTGCCATTACATTTGATTTGCAAACCATCAATTTTCTGGATGTGACTATCTCCAGAAATCCAGACCACACGTTGACCAAGTCTGTGTTTCATAAATACCCCAATACAACACCTTATTACATGCTTCCAGCATGCACCCACGCCATACCATAAAAATATCCCAGTGTCACAACTTATGCGGATGAAATGCCTAAGTTCAAATAAAATGGACTATGATGATGCCAGTCTTGATCTTTGTCGTAGATTCACGAATAGAGGATACAGACTTGAAGATATTAACAATGCATGGACACGATCATCACAGATGAATAGGAAAATATTGTTGGATTATAAGGATCGGTCTGAAGATACAGGAAACTCTACTATCAGATTCATAACTACATATAGCAGGAAATATTATGCTATCAGGGATACGATTAATAAACATTGGAACATTCTTTTGGCCAATGAACAACTTAGATGTATCTTGGGAGAACATTGTCAGTTTTCATATAGAAAAGGGAAAACATTGGGGTCCTTATTTTCACACTATAAACACATTGGAAGTGGTGGAGCCATCCACAGACAACTAACAATAACAGGACATGAGTTGCTGGGCACCTATCCATGTGGACATTGTGGATCCTGCAAACAGATCAATAAGTCTAAGCATTTTTCTAGTCGCAATACTAGTAAAGTATATGAGTGCAAAATCTTTGGAAATTGTAGCAGCAATTGGGTTGTCTATCTGGCATCGTGTCATTGTGGGGCATTTTATGTGGGCCAGACATCTAGGCCGTTAAGAACACGTATTAACAAACATCGAAGTGATATCAAAAACAAAAAAGAAACTAATGCCCTCTACAGACATGTTTTTAAACATCCACAAGCACAATTCATGTTCATGATCATTGACAGAATAGTTGGCGATCGCAGCAATACACAAGGGTGGCATGGCATATTGGATCACAAGGAGAAACACTGGATTATTAGGCTGGGTGCACTTTTTTCACCTGGACTTAATGATCATCTGTAAACCACATTTTTATGATGAATTCATAAATAACACCAGGTATGGCTCTATTTCTTTAATTTTTTGTTATCCCTAATTATCACATATATGTGAATATAGATATAGGATACTAATATATATGTATACATATATATATATTTATATAATTTTTTAATAGGGACACTGGTGTGTACTTTTTAGTAGTAAATGTATGTTAATATAAGATTTTTGTACATATTTTGAAGCATTTATTTAGGATTTATATGAACATCTGCATACATATTTATGATACCTACAGGATGTTCTATGCCTGATTATTATTATAATCAGTGTTGACTGTTTCCATGATGCATTATTTTGTATATACATATCTTCCAAATTTTGGATTCTTTATTGTAATGGTTGGTAGCTTGATCTCATTAATGTACTGCTTTTTGGTCTCTCATTTATTATTCATGAGTAATTGCTTACCAGTGTGCTCATTGGTAAGCTTTAGGTATTTATTTGCATTCTAAATTGAAATTTTCATGTCTGTTCTTCAAACACTTATGAAGGCATATTTCTGCCGAAACCGGTCTGTTATTAAATAAAATATCAGTTTTCTACGTTTAATCCTTGAGACTGACTTTCTGTAAACATTGCTGACCTACTGTGTTTGGTTTGGATTTGGTTTGGTCGTGCATACCTACGGGCATAGCAATTGGTTTTTCCCTGATTTTTGAGCTGTGCTGTGGGACCTATGGATTGTCTGCTATTATCTGTGAGCAGTGGACTCCTCTCCTGATCGTATTATGGATTACACATTCTTTTAACATCTTACAGGTTGGATGAGTGATTTTGGAAGTAACAGGCAATCTTTTTTTGCGTTATGCAGTTGTAAGCATTTCTTTTGGGATACAAGCTATGATGCTTAATACATGACTTGCAGTTGGGCCTGTGTATTGGTGGAGTACTCGACCATTTTTATTCAGTAGGATTTCCTACGCAGTGGGTATTTATCTACTTATGTGAATTTCGATCATACATTGTGTTTTCTACAACATTTCAATAAGGTATGCTGGTGGACTTGGATATCTATAAGTAATTGTTGGGAACATTCAGGTCTTTGGAGTTTATTGCGTGTCTGTTTTTTGCATATTCGCACATGCGACGGACATTTTAAGGTACTTTCCATCATTTTTTTCTATATTTTTCTGCTTTTGGCATGACATTTTGGTTGAATCCATCATTTGACTACAAACGAAGATACTACATGGTGAATGCTAATGACTTGTTGTCATCGATTAGCGTGGAACAGGATAAATCCTATTTTGGGACAATATCTATGAGGATACCATTTTGGACCTTATTTATTTAGAATTTGGTGCTAACTGTTTCTTTATTTTTCTTTTTTTTATATATATCTTTCTGTTTTAAACTCCATTGGCACATATTATTAACATACTATTTTGCATACTATTGCAGGGACTTGTTAAATGGATAATGGTGCTTTTTGAATTACCAGGACAGAGCAGTAACACCAAATAATTATAAGCTCTTTTCATTATATCAACGGAGCAATCTTTTGGAATTTGTGGAGTTACTTAACTGATATTTATATAATTACAACAGTATATTTAGTGGTTGGAGCGAACACCTCACAGGCACATTTCTGTTATTGGACCAAAACATTCTCTTTGGTCTGTTATTTATAAATATAGTTTATTATTGAAAAATTTTTCCTGCATAGTAACACCTGTTTGGTGTAACAATATATGGATGTGGGCAACTGTTTCATTTGAATATTTGATGGCTGTGTATTATATACATTACGTCAGCAGGGGTAAATGAACAATATATGCTGAGCTTACTTAGCTTCTTGTGGTCAACAATAATGTTTGATTACCACCTTGACATATCTACAAATATACTAATATGGTCTTGAATATTTAACTGTGGTTTAATATTTAGACATTCAGTTCCATAACTTGGGACAGTCTTGTTACTTATGTGAGTTGGTCATTTCTGTATAAGATAGTTTGGTGATACAATATATGGATGTGGGCAACTGTCTTATTCGAATATTCAATGGCTGTTTATTATATATATTAAATTAGCAGGGGTCAATGAACAATATAGGCTGAGCTTACTCAGTTTCTTGTGGTCAACAATATTTTTTGATTACCACCTTGATATGTTTACCAATATACTATAATAGTCTTGAATACTGAACTGTGTACTAATATTTAGATACTCAGTTACATACTTGGGACAGTCTGGCTACATATGTGAGTTGGCCTTTTTTGTATAAGATTGTTGGTAGATATTTCTCTGACAGTGTACCAACTGATGAGTCATATTCTGGGAACACACTTGTTAATATTGTAATTTTGCTGGTTGACAGTATTTTTGTATAACCAGTTACAGTCACTGATTTCTGTGTTTTTCTCGCTTCGGTGTCATCACAAACAGCTGGTAGTTTATATTACTTTTTAGGCAGTGTTTGTCCGCTCTTTTATTAGGTTTGAATTGTTCTCTAAATTCATATTCAATATTTTTTGTGGTTATCCTTGTTTATTCAGACAGTAGTTGGTAACAATTTCTGTGCTTTATTTAGGTGGTCATATAAAAGTGCTATACATATATACTTTTTCTACACTGTCACAAATTATCCAATCCCAGTATTGGATTGGGGGCTTTTTACAGATCATTGGACCTTCTGTTGGTGTGGTTTTGGGTCTCCTTGACTGACGTCTGCTCCAATTGGATTTAATAATTAGCTTTTTCTGGCTTGTTAATCAATTTTTTAGATATTATTGTCAATTTGGTGCAATTGGTATTTGTCACAGCATGGACCTTGAAAGCATACTTTCTGGTTTATGTGCCGATCGGGAGGACATTTGTGTCTTTGGGATCCATACCTCACCAGGCAATAATCCTAATAATACTGAGCAACAAAGATCCTCGGACTGTGATCTATGCTTCCATTCACTTACTAAAGGCCTTAAAAACCTTAGGGCCAACATATGGCATCTCAAATTATTCAGAGCATATTCCAACAAGAATATTACTCCTAGGGGGTTACGAATAAAGCTCCAACCTCTGGTAGGCAGACCTGATGAAAAATTGAGTAGTGATTGGAAGGAAGCCTTACAAATTGGGTCCATGTTATTTGTGAACCTTCTCTTACAATATTATAAAAGGATAGTTGATACAAACATTCAGGAGGTCAAAAAGTCATGCTTAGATTGCAAAAAATTTGAAACACTCCCCAAATTTAAAGATAATCTACAGAGATTATCAAAAGAATTGACAAGTCATGAAAAAGTTATTAAAGTGAGGAAAATCAAAAAATTTCACAGAGATTTCTCTGATTATCAGAGGGGACGCCCCTTTGAGCTTAATCGCTCAGTAAGATTTGCGGAATCCAGCCAGGGCTCCAACCCTAACCACACCAGGAAGAGACCGAGATCTATATTAAAGAATAGGAAAAGGCCCTATAATAGTACATCAGGAGAGGAGTCCTCTCCAACAGATTATGACAGCACTAGGGAAAGGGACTCACCTCATCGAAAGAAAACCAACAAAAATATCCCTTTAGACATGGTTCAAGGCACAGAGGGGGTAGAAAACACAAAAAAGATCCATTAGAACACTCCCTGGAGGAATTAATCCAGAACTTTCTTGTGTAAATCAATCTCAACAACCTATCCACAATGTTTTGAACTTGTCAAATGTTAGTTTGTCCTGTGATCAACATAGTCTTTTGAATAAAGGGTTAAATTTTATACCTGACTTTTTTTCTGATTGGTATCATATAGTCACTGACATTACTAACTTTTGTAGAAGCTTAAATCTTAAGTTGTTTTTTACAGATAATGTAACTCAAAGATCTAATGAATTTAGATTTGGTAAATCTAACTTCCAGCCACCTATGAACAAGCACGTATCCATCTTCATGCAGTTGGTCTTTAGGGACCTACATTTTCATAATCTTGGACATACCATGTTGGGACATAACCTGTCACAACAGGAGAACACTGCCCTTCAACAATTACGTAACAACAAAGATATTGTTATATTATCAGTGGACAAAGGTGGGGCAGTGGTGGTTCAAAATATGAGTGACTACCTGCAAGAAGGTTTATCCCAGCTTTCCAATAGTGCATGTTGCATGCACATGCCCATTGACCCCACTCCTATTTTTAAAAAATAAATTGATTCTTTTTTAACTTTAGCTTGTGAGGAAGGTATTATTTCCAAGGGCTGTGTTTCTCAACTTTCTGTCAAGGATCCTCGTAAACAAATTTTATATTTATTACCCAAAATACATAAATCAATAACTAACCCTCTGGGTAGACCAATAGTTTCGGGTATTGGATCCCTAACAGAACCCTTATCTGCTTTCCTCACATATTATCTTAAACCAGTTTTGGGGTTGATACGGGCAAGGCTACAGGACACTACGCAATTCCTCAAAATTATTGAGGACACACAATTGGAGCCTGGATGGCTAATGTGCTCATTAGATGTTAAATCTTTATATACCAGCATACCACATTGGGCTGGCCTACAAGCTCTCAAATTTTGGTTAGATAAGGCTGGACTATATATATCTGGATTCACCACATTACTTATCTGTATGACGGAACATGTTTTAAACAAAAATGTCTTCTACTTCCAAGGTCAATGTTACTGGCAGCTCCAAGGTACAGCCATGGGTGCCTCTTTCGCTCCCATCTACGCCGATTTGTTCATGGCATTTTTGAGGAATGCATGATTTGTGATGATTCCCATAATATATATTTGGTTGAAATGGACATTTGGAGTAGGTACCTAGATGACTGCTGGTTGGTATGGCGTGCAGATGCTGGATATCTACGGGAATTTGTTGAATATCTAAATGACAACATTTGGGGTATTGAATTTGCCATTACATTTGATTTGCAAACCATCAATTTTCTGGATGTGACTATCTCCAGAAATCCAGACCACACATTGACCATGTCTGTTTTTCGTAAATACCCCCAATACAACACCTTATTACATGCTTCCAGCATGCACCCACGCCATACCATAAAAAATATCCCAGTGTGACAATTTATGCGGATGAAACGCCTAAGTTCAAATAAAATGGACTATGATGATGCCAGTCTTGATCTTTGTCGTAGATTTACGAACAGAGGATACAGACTTGAAGATATTAACAATGCATGGACACGATCATTACAGATGAATAGGAAAACATTGTTGGATTATAAGGTTTGGTCTGAAGATACAGGAAACTCTACTATCAGATTCATAACTACATATAGCAGGAACTATTATGCTATCAGGGATACGATTAATAAACATTGGAACATTCTTTTGGCCAATGAACAACTTAGATGTATCTTGGGAGAACATTGTCAGTTTTCATATAGAAAAGGGAAAACATTGGGGTCCTTATTTTCACACTATAAACACATTGGAAGTGGTGGAGCCATCCACAGACAACTAACTATAACAGGACATGAGTTGCTGGGCAACTATCCATGTGGACATTGTGGATCCTGCAAACAGATCAATAAATCTAAGCATTTTTCTAGTCGCAATACTAGTAAAGTATATGAGTGCAAAATCTTTGGAAATTGTAGCAGCAATTGGGTTGTCTATCTGGCATCTTGTCATTGTGGGGCATTTTATGTGGGCCAGAAATCTGGGCCGTTAAGAACACGTATTAACGAACATCGAAGTGATATCAAAAACAAAAAAGAAACTAATGCCCTCTACAGACATGTTTCTAAACATCCACAAGCATAATTCATGTTCATGATCATTGACAGAATAGTTGGCGATCGCAGCAATACACAAGGGTGGCATGGCATATTGGATCACAAGGACAAATACTGGATTATTAGGCTGGGTGCACTTTCTTCACCTGGACTTAATGATCATCTGTAAACCACATTTTTATGATGAATTCATAAATAACACCAGGTATGGCTCTATTTCTTTAATTTTTGTTATCCCTAATTATCACATATATGTGAATATAGATATAGGATACTAATATATATGTATACATATATATATATATATATATATATATATATATATATATATATATATATATATATATATATATATATATATATATATATATATATATATATATATTTATATATTTTTTTAATAGGGACACTGGTGTGTACTTTTTAGTAGTAAATGTATGTTAATACAAGATTTTTGTACATATTTTGAAGCATTTATTTAGGATTTATATGAACATCTGCATACATATTTATGATACCTACAGGATGTTCTATGCCTGATTATTATTATAATCAGTGTTGACTGTTTCCATGATGCATTATTTTGTATATACATATCTTCCAAATTTTGGATTCTTTATTGTAATAGTTGGTAGCTTGATCTCATGAATGTACTGCTTTTTGGTCTCTCATTTATTATTCATGAGTAATTGCTTACCAGTGTGCTCATTTGTAAGCTTTAGGTATTTATTTGCATTCTAAATTGAAATTTTCATGTCTGTTCTTCAAACACTGATGAAGGCATATTTCTGCCAATACCGGTCTGTTATTAAATAAAATATTAGTTTTCTACATTTAATCCTTGAGACTGACTTTCTATAAACATTGCTGACCTACTGTGTTTGGTTTGGATTTGGTTTGGTCGTGCATACCTACGGGCATAGCAATTGTTTTTTCCCAAACAGCCCCCCACCATTGCCAAGGCCATCACAGGCAGAGCGTGACTCGGAGGAGGAACAACCCGAGCCTGCCCCAGTAGGCAGAAGGAGGCGTGGCCAGTATGGCCTGGCCTTGGCAAAGAGGCAATACATAGCACATACACTGGCTCAGTAGGAACCCTGGGAATGATACCCCCTCTGACTCACTCAAATAATAACATGGATGCCTAAAATGACATGACCTGCTCACAAACATGTACAGGGAAGTGTAATATGCGCATCCGACAGAGGCAGCCCTGCAGCACCACCTGAGGCATGAATGCCATGTGTTAAGTAATGTAACACCATGTACTATATGCACACCTGAGCACCCTGACTAACATCCACCCTCACCAAGTATGAAACCACAAAATGACGATGGGATGATCAAGTGCAATAACTGGCTGAAGTAATGCAGTTAGTCAAAGGGGAGCCAAGGTGTTTCAGGCTGGGAAGACATGCGGAGCATGACATGATGCACCACCTGCTAGGGGTGGCGTGCACCTATCATTCCATGCCCCATGGATACTGGCAAAGGCTGTCAGTACCCACAGCATGCCCTGAATAGGTAAGTCTCAAAACACAAACCCACCTTTATAGGTACCACAAGGGATAGGAACCTAGATGTAATGCTACCCAATGCCAGAAGTCTAAACAGCAAGATGTGTGCAGTGTAAACGCACACAGTATGGAGAATGTAGATACCAGTCCTGTAATAGAGAACTGGGTCAAGGCTCACATCAGCACCCTAACACTACCAGGTCACACCTCATACTGTGCTGTACAGCCACAAAACATGGATGTATGGCATTGTGTGTTGTTGTTATTTGTGATTGCATACTCCAAGCATTCCTGGCTGTGTTCATGGAATGCCTGTATAACATGTTCTGCGGTGTGTCCCATATTCTGCAGTTGCACAGGGAGTTTTGTGGATTCAACATCAGTTTGGAGGGCTGCAACCTATGCTTTACACATGTTTTTCACTGTGGTATTCTGGCCAGGGACTGGGATCGGGATGTGTATATCCAGTGTGATTACTCTATGGTCTGGTCTTACCAGTGAGGGATACACTTCTCATCTTGCCATCCAGCACACATCTTGCTGATTATCACATCCAGTATGCGTACCCCTCTTGTGGGAGTGGTACGTTGTTCCTGGGCATTTTGGTTTATGGATGATTCTGGGAACTTTTCTCCTACTGTGTTGGTGCTAGTATAATGCTCCCAGTGTATGTCTGGGTATTTTCAGTCAAGCAATATAATGTGGTTTGGGGGGCTTGATATATTCATGTATTCCAACATAGGCCAGGTGCAGTTCCTGGTATTAGGACAGTAGTCTGCAGCAGGCTATATACTGGGAGGCGGTTTTAGCCATTGGTATTTGACCATGGCTAATCCATGCTGCTTCTAGTTGTGGTACCAACATGGGGGTGTGGTTATCCTTGACATTTATTGCTAGTCACCCTCCTTTTGCAGGTCACCCCAAAGCAAGCAGAAATATGATGCACTCAATGTCCATGCTGGTGTGAATGACCTGAGATGTACCTCCCTGGTCTACATGAAAAGAGACATGGATGATCCCTTTGAGTATGTACCCCAGGCCGGTATGACACTGGCTGTGTGCAGCATCCAACCCTCACCAAGAATGATGCCACAGTACAAACACAGAATGATCATGTTTAACAGCTGGCACAGTTATAGCTGTCAGTCCAAGAGGGTCTAATGTCTCTCTGCTTGAGATGTCAAGCATGACAAGCCATGCTGCTGTTCTAGGGATGGCTTGCACCTGTTACCCTTGTGCGTCTGGATACTGGATAAGGCCTTTGCCACCTCCATAGAGCCATATGTAGGCAAGGCCAAAAAGACTACCCACCACCCTAGAAAACATAAGTGGTAGGAAATATAAGGGTAATGCTGACCAATGCCAGATGTGTAAACTGCAATGTGCATGCCCCTGAGGCACTTCCCATTATGGAGAACATCGATGTCTGTGCAGTGACAGAAGCCTGCTGCAAGCCTAGTGATAGCACACCAGCACTACTAGGTTATACCACATATCATGTGTTATGGCCCCAACACCTGGACCAAAACATCAAAGGAGGGGAAGTATCCATATGCAGCACAGACACCCATATGGCCAGGTAACTGACAATGCACAAAGCAGCGGAGACCACCCATGTGCACCTAAGTGTAGTCCAAACTGCTGTACAGTCTGTAGCATGCGACAGACCACACTCTCACACACAAGAACTCCACCCAGACATCCTGAAGACACTGGACAGTATGAATGTCCCACCAAATACCAGACAAGGTACACACAAATTACCACATAGGTGGCAAACCATTATGTATGCAAGGAGTAATCAGGGACCTAGGGACACAAGTCAACAGTAATCTGTCATGTGACACTCACAATGCCAATGTGGCTAGGAAGATTGTCGATATTGGACACCGTATCATGAAAGGATTCACATCTACATCAACAGAGGTCACTGTGCCGCTGTACTGTTCCTTATCAGACCCATAATCTAGTACAATGACTCATATGGGATGTACCGTACGTGACACCTGCAGCGGTTCGGAAGACCTCATAGTTACCCCACCAAGAGGATAAAGGGTGTGAAATATATGTCATATGCTGCCTGGCTGTAGACACCCCAGCTGAATGCAGTCACAGACTGCCTACACAGAGGCATTGTATGTCTGTTGTACAAGGCCATGTCCAACACAGGAGTAATGGACATGCTCCACCACAGGAAATCAAAGCCATTGGAGCTGTGGGAGTGACAGATGTCAGCCTCAACACATAATGAAATAAGATGTGCTGGAGGGACAGAGACATAAAACAGAGGCTCCCCACACCCAGAAACAGGATCCCAATCCATGTTAGGCAGAGCCCCTCACTGGACAGGAATATTGCCAAGTGGATGGATGATCGTACATGTATACTGGGGGTCTTCACTGTGTCATGACCAGACAGAGGCACAGTAAAGAAATTCATAAATGGCCATAATAGAAACATAGCAAGGGGTGACGAAAGACACACACACTCTGGCTAGGCTTACTAATGCCCTAGGGTGGATAGCCTAGTATGAACCCATGAACCTATGAAGATACAAATTGTACAGGACACTAAGGATAATCACAAGGCTTACCTAACTGATGGTAGGAACCATGTTGGGCATCCACAGATATGCTCCAAATCACACAGATATTACAAACAACATACCAAACACACACACATATTGCTAACATACAACCTGACAGGTGCAGTGCAAACACCCCCCCCCCCGAGTGCAAAATATCTATCCCAGCAGACTGCTGGTCCCCTGACATTGCAGATGCTGAGGTAACAGCCATCATCTGCAAAGCAAAACACACAGCAGCAAAGGTATGTGATGGTGTCCTGGGCTGAGGCCAACATGGACTCCAAGAATAATGGAATGCCAAATCACACTACTGCCCAATGTCAGCCTTACCACAGGATATGTACCCAAAGAGCAGTGTACAACAACAGTGGTCCTTCACAACAAAGGTATTGCCTGAATGGATACTGCAAACTACCACCCCAGGATCCTGACAAGCTTGGTCTGCACAGCTATGGAAAGGATCAGTATGTACCACAGACAGAAGGCTATTGTGGACCTACTGATACTGGACCCTACACAGTGTGGCTGTCGTAACTGCAGATCCTGCCCCTAAACATGTTTGACCCATATGAAGCAGTCATTAAGGTCATTGATGAGGGCAATGTGGTCCACACAGCGTAGCTGGACCGTGCACATGCTTCTAGACAATACCATACGAGTTCAGTATGGATATGTTCACCAGCTTAAATATATACCCCTATGTCAGTAGAGGGGTTGCAAACCAGACCAAGGACAGAACTGACATGGTCAGACATGCCGCATCCATGTCAGACTACAAAGCAGATATGAGTGGCATCCCACAAGGCCTGGTCCTGCCCCCCCCCCATTCTGTATATATGTCCCATAGGTATAGGCCAACATGGAAGGACTGTGACTGAACATGTATGCAGAGGAGTACAAACAGCCCACCATATCCGACCCCCAGCTGACACAAGCAACCCACAAAAGGGCCACCTACAAACAGACAACTGGAGCCATAGCCATGTCAGCAAGCTAATTGCAGAACTGTGTATAGACAACCAACATAGATATACAGTAAGTGCCCACAAATTACCACACAGGTGTTAACCCATGACGTACCTAACATGTAATGTGAGACCTGGGTACAAAAGGTGATAGGTATCCTGCACTGGACAAACATGTGGCTGTAGTGTTCGCAGAAACATATACTATATACCCACCCAAACATGAAGGTTGTCAGATGTAGATAAGGGGATGTAACTGTGGCTCTGCAGTCATCCTCCATCAGCGTCACAATTGACTACAATAGCCCCTGTGGGATATACCTCAGCAGACACCTCCATCAACTGTAAAGTCCACAACAGTACCCCACCAGGAGTAGCAAAGAGCATGAACAGATGCCATGTGTTGCCTGAGTAAAGAAACTGCAGCCCCACACACTGCCATACTGCCCAGCTACAGGCAAGCTGTGCCTGATGTATGAAGCCATGTCCAACCTGGAATCAATGAACATGCTGAACCTTGTACAATCTGAATGGCAGTGAGCTATGCACATGAGAGACCTGAACCCCAGCACTGACATACATTGGACAAGCTGTACAGAATGATCCATAACACAGAAGGCACCCCCACTCTTCAGTAAACTCCTGGTACAGGTCAGCCAGAGAGTCACTTATCGACACCCCTCAAGAGGAATCCTGATGAGTGGATGGGAGATGGTAGGCTAACCCTGGGTATCACTGTTATGTCACAGGTAGACAGAGGCACAGTATACTAACCATGACATATGTCATGGCAAACTCCAGTTACAATGTGTGTCGAAGGACAAACACACCCTGTGACTAGCATCAGAAATGGCCTAGGGAACATCGCTAATGTTCGCCAATGTCCACCCATGTTGTGGAATACACTACCAATGTTGGACGAGCCTGGTGTAGGTAGTCCATATCTGAACATAATGCAACATGGTCATATGTGCACAACTGGCCCCTACACAGTCTGTTGTGCTCACTATGAAGATGTCAAGCAGTCATAGGACTAAAGCCCAGGATACTGTCCACCACAGTGAAAGTACTGAACCAGTACACTATACGGTACTACAGTGTTAGGTCATTATGAAAGTATGTTGAGAACTGTCTGCAAAGTATCCCATGCAATCCCTGCAGGCACAGTATAATCCCTGTTGTGGCAGACACGAAGCAGTTGGCCAGTTAGTACACAACATGACACCCAACACACAACCATAAGCGTGAGATATTGTTGAAGTTCACACACACCCAAATATGTGGTGGACTTCAGAGTGCAACATATGGAAAGCTCACACTGGGCATGCTCGCACACTTTGATAAATGAGGCATATGTCAGACAACATGCCATGGAAAGGCTGAACTGGGCATGCTCACACACTTAGGCCATATCTCCGTTTAGCAGTTGGCCACACATATCTGGTATTTATGCGTGTCAGTCCAGGAACCAACCACAACACAGCAATCTGCCCAGTGCACACAGTAAATGACTACAGAGACATAAGTGATATAGTGGATCGCCGTCATATGCAAACATCTTCCATAGATACACAAGTTGGTCATAGGAACAGGGAATGCTATGGCAATAAAGACCTGCAAACAGTAGAACAGCACAACAAATATTGTGCATCCGACAATTGAACATATGGGTGTAGAGGTCAATACTAGGCTTGTTGCCCTAGGGAATGACAGCTCAGCCAGAGTGTGCTTGGCATCTGCATCCCCAGTACAGTAGGCTACTGTGCCACTGTAAAGTAGGTCACATAAGGCAACATGTGAGGCTAGTGAGCTGTGCCTCTGTCAAGCAGGGGCACCGTGGAGGTCCCAGGGATTGAATGTGCTAAGCCACAGCCATGTTGTCGGTGTGTGCTGGAAGAGGGTTGCTGAGGATCTCTAACAGTAAGTGTCCATCAATAACAGACTGAGGGGAGCCCTATCTGCATTCTCTGGACAATTCCACTGTCAACACTGTGTTGTAATGATTATGTGTGAATGAAGTGCCATGCTGGAACTGTTCACAGATGTCCTCCCTCTGTGGGCTACAGCTCTGCAATGTATTAGCTCACTCTGTCTGTTGTACGGCTCATATATAGCTGGTGTACACCTGACAGGTGTCTTGTTGTGGAGCAGTCATGGGTATATGTGGGACAGCATGATCACTGCAAACCGTACACATGCTCAGAGAATGCAATTGTCAAGGATTATGCTGAGTGGCCAGTATAGTCCCCCAGCATGGGTCCTCTGAAGTTGTCCACCCCAGTCTTCACAAGTGTAGAGTCTGCTTGTGCTAAATACAGTTTGTGTGCAGTGACAACCTTGCCTGGGGGTGGGGATGGGATATGGATGTCCAGGGAAAGGTGGGTAAGTTCAGATATCAACAATGGAGGTCTACCTCTGGTGTGGAACAGTGAGTACCCACGTTGCAGATGGACAGGTGCAATATGTATTCCCCCATGTGGCTGTGGTGTGTGGTTCTGCCATAGCACATGGACCCACAAATTGTAGTGGCTGTAGGGTAAAGTGGTAGAGGCCTGAGTAGTTCTCACACACAATATGCCTGTACCTGATGTTAACAACTGGAATGGTGTATGTGAACACCTGCATATCCCGGCACTGTTCCCAGGGAAGCTAAGTGTGTGTCCTGGATGTGGGTGTGGTGTTATGGACTGGTTGTGTTGTGTGTTACAGGTCATGTGGTCACAAAGCATGGTATAAAACATAACCTGCCAGTGCGATGTGCATATCTGACCCTGACGTAGGTGGCTGCAAATGCATTTATATGCTATCCCCCACCTGACAGGTAGTACTACATGTACATACCTCTGTAGAAATAAAGATGTCAGCACCCTATAAATACTGCAGGTACAGAACAGATGCCCAGTAATTCAGATAGTGTGCTCCACTAATGCGTCTCCCTCAAGTGTCATAATATAGTTAGGTAGGGTAAAACCTGGTCGTTGACCATTCAAAGACCACCAGGCTATAATTTAAACCACCAAAATTTATTTCTTGAAGCGCTTTTCGTCTGCTTCATAAGCAGACTTCTTCAGAATACATTAACAATCCAACCTACTACATTTAAAACCTTAATTGGTCATCAGCTATATGACTAATTGTTAATTAAAAACCTTAAAGGCAAAAGACTAAATACAAAATACCTCATAGTCAATGAATTTGACGTTGCTTCGTATGATATACACAGAAAGCTATCGTACTGTTTTTCAAGTGTTTAAGTACATAAACTACATGTGTACGTCTGGTAAAAATCTAATAGGTTGCATGTTATGTGAGTAATTTAAAATACATACTGGTAAACCTAAAATACAGTAAAACTTATAAACTTTAAAGTAAAAAATTAAACCTTATAAGGAAAATGCTTATAAGAATACAAATGCAATTAAACAGGTCCTAAATGTAGTAAAGTAAAATATGTGTGACAATCGTTCAAATAATTATTTAAACAAAAAGATGCACCCATTTCATAATTCGTTTTCAGGGTGCTGTATAAAAAAAATGCATTTATCCAAACACAATACATTTTGTAACAAGTGTGAGCACATAAATACAAATAAGTGTCCACCCATACCACATATACCCCTAGCAAAAAAATGCACTAATGCCTACATCTACCTTTTAAGACTTATGATACTCAACAAACAAGATATGGAACATGCTTCGTTAAGACCTGGGAAATGGTAAGCCTCCAACCTTATCTGCCAGTGTAGTTCAAGTGCCAACAACTTTAGTGACGCTGGGCCACCTCTGTTGTCCACAACTAGCTGGTCTATAGCTATGAATTTAAATTTATGGGTGGGGAATTCGACAACGTGTTTAGCAAGGGCGTTAGTTAATTTATGTTTCTTAATAGCGTTCTGGTGTTCATAAATACGCTCCCTAAACTTACGTTCAGTCTTCCCCACGTAGTATGCTGAACAATTTTGGCATGACGCTAAATATACCAACATCTTAGAGTTGCAGTTGTTCCTATGTTTCAATTTGTACTCTATGTTGTTGACAGAAAATCTACTAGATTCAATGATGTAATTACAAAAATTACAGGCGTGACATTTAAACATTCCCGGGGATCTTGTACTGGGAGGTTTCATCTCAAACCAGGACTTGAGATTCTTGTCTTTCCTATAAGTTACTTTAGGACACAGACCTAATTTAGAGGACACCCCTGGGTCCACCCTAAACAATTGCCAATTCTTCCTGACTATGTCCCACAAAATGTCACTGTCCATTGCAAAGGTGGTAATGAATCTGGGTAGATCCACCTCAAAGGTCCTATCCACAATTCCTAGACTCAAATTACTGACAGAGGATGTCAGCGAGGTGGGGACAACTCTATCCTTGATTGGTAAAAGTGGTACATAGACGTTAGACCTCCTTTTAAGTGTAACTTCTTTAACTAGATCGTCAATAAGTTTAAAGGGGTAACCCCAACTCAAAAACATCCCTTTAAGTGTTGTACATTCAGCTTCAAACATGTCATCTCTACTGGTGATTCTTGCTGCCCTTACAAGCTGTCCTTTGACAACTGCACGTTTCTGTGTGAAAGGGTGACAGCTAGTAAAATGCAGCAAAGTGTTGGAATACGTGGGCTTCCTGTGTACCTTAGATGTATAGCATAAAGCGGTGGTATCCTTTTCTAATAGGATATCCAAGAAAGCTATCTGCTTAACATTGAAAGTAAAGGTAAATTCCAAAAATTCTGTCGTGACATTTAGTTGGTCAACAAATTCAACAGCCTGTGCCTCATCTCCATTAAAAAGAATGAAAATGTCATCCAGGTAACGTGTATAGAATGCTGAATATTTACTAAACAAGGGGTGATTGAAAACAAATTGGTGTTCCCACTGTGCCATGACCAAGTTCGCCACACTAGCCCCGTAGGGTGAGCCCATACCAATTCCCACTGTCTGTAAATAGTAATTGTCCCCAAACATAAAGAAGTTCCTAGGTAATGTTAAGTCCAACAATTCACATACTAATGAGATATCGTAGGTACTGGCCTCCCTAGCTCTCAGTCTATCACCTACCCAGTCAATTGCTATATCCTGCGGAATGCAGGTATATAGATCTTTGACATCCACCGTGAGGAAGTTGTAGCAGTCCTCATATTTGATCTTGTTCATTCTGGACAAAAAAGTCCATGAATCCTTACAGATCTGTGTCTCCATAACGATGTATTTACTAAGCACGTAATCCACCACTTTAGCACATGCGTAAGATGGTGAACCTCGGCTGTCGATCAGGGGACGCATGGGTGGGTTGGTTAAATTTTGTGGATTTTGGGTATGCCAAAAAAATAGGGAGTCCTGGGGTGGGAAGTTGTCATGTAGTGATAAAGGTCTAGGTTGATCCTTGATTCTAAAAACATTTCCTCAATCTGTTCCTTAATGATTCGGTAGGCACCATTAATTTCATTTAAAGAACTCAATGCATACGCTGGGGTGTCTAGTAATGCTGACATACGATCAAAGTAGTCGTTGTTGTCGAAAATCACCACCCCTCCTCCTTTATCGGGTTTACAAATACGTAAATTGTTGGAGCGCAAAACCTGTATACAATCAATTTCAGAATTATTAGTAGTGTACCTTCCGCATAGTTTGGTATAGGTACTATGTGACTTTGTTTTTGTTTTAGTACATCTTATGTCAACCTCACAGACTTGCTCGAACATAGACAACAGAGGGTGGAGAGGGGGATTGTACGTGCTAGGTACATGCAGTGGATTAGGTACATCAGTGTAAGCCCACCCACCCATCATAAGTCTAAAGCTGAGTTTCCTAGTGAAGGTTTTAACATCGATTATAGCCTTCACCAAATCAAATTTGTGATGTGGAACATATGTATGACCCTTAGCCATAAGGTCTGCCATTTCGGGGGTAATAAGAGTGTTGGAGAAACTGTAAACTTTGAAGTCACCCAAGGTGTTGGTGTTGATGACTGGACCTTGTTGCCCCTGGTCCTCGTTTGTGCCATTAAATGATACGAGAGACAAGACTGCTTCATCACTAGACACTTCCTCTTGTGTAATGGGAGATAAATAATTAAGTGTCAGTACCGCTAACGATTGGTCCTCCTCTGATTCATTTGGTTCGACCATTGACGTTGAGTTTTGGGTCTTGCTCCTAAAAAATTCTCCTGTGAGTTAACATTATTGTTACAGTTAGTGTTGTTTCTGTTCTGTAACCTCTCACTCCTACGTAGCTCTACCAAAGGCATACATTCATTAGTCAAAGTAGAGTCTTCCTGAGTGATATTGTCGAAGTTATCATTTACAATAACAGTTTCGCCTGCATTAGGGGGAACATTGTGATTTGAACTAGTAATATAAGTTCGAGTATTAGCCCTTCGAACCTGCCCTAAAGGGGGATTAGGATAAGCTGACCCTTCCCTATAGGCTTTTGAGTCCCTTTCCAATTTTTTGACTTGTTTTTGACTTTAAGAAACATAAATTAACTAATGCCCTTGCTAAACACGTTGTCGAATTCCCCACCCATAAATTTAAATTCATAGCTATAGACCAGCTAGTTGTGGACAACAGAGGTGGCCCAGCATCACTAAAGTTGTTGGCACTTGAACTACACTGGCAGATAAGGTTGGAGGCTTACCATTTCCCAGGTCTTAATGAAGCATGTTCCATATCTTGTTTGTTGAGTATCATAAGTCTTAAAAGGTAGATGTAGGCATTAGTGCATTTTTTTGCTAGGGGTATATGTGGTATGGGTGGACACTTATTTGTATTTATGTGCTCACACTTGTTACAAAATGTATTGTGTTTGGATAAATGCATTTTTTTTTATACAGCACCCTGAAAACGAATTATGAAATGGGTGCATCTTTTTGTTTAAATAATTATTTGAACGATTGTCACACATATTTTACTTTACTACATTTAGGACCTGTTTAATTGCATTTGTATTCTTATAAGCATTTTCCTTATAAGGTTTAATTTTTTACTTTAAAGTTTATAAGTTTTACTGTATTTTAGGTTTACCAGTATGTATTTTAAATTACTCACATAACATGCAACCTATTAGATTTTTACCAGACGTACACATGTAGTTTATGTACTTAAACACTTGAAAAACAGTACGATAGCTTTCTGTGTATATCATACGAAGCAACGTCAAATTCATTGACTATGAGGTATTTTGTATTTAGTCTTTTGCCTTTAAGGTTTTTAATTAACAATTAGTCATATAGCTGATGACCAATTAAGGTTTTAAATGCAGTAGGTTGGATTGTTAATGTATTCTGAAGAAGTCTGCTTATGAAGCAGACGAAAAGCGCTTCAAGAAATACATTTTGGTGGTTTAAATTATAGCCTGGTGGTCTTTGAATGGTCAACGACCAGGTTTTACAGCATCTTTACTAACTTTTGGATTCTCATAGCTGTTTTTCAGTGTTTTGTTTTACAAGTATCCTGTGGAATTTGTTGCTTTCTTCAGTATGTCGTCTGATCCTGTCACTGAACCAGCTAGTGAGTTTCCTAATGGTATACCAGAGCTTCTTAGATCGAGCTCGCCAGGTAACCAAAAACCACCTTCTACATCACCTGATATCCAACCTTCAAAATCTTATGACCCTTTAAGTTTGAATTCAAAATCTTTGGACTTGCTACTTAGTAAAATTGATTCTATTTTATGTAGATATGACCTGCTGGAAAAAGCGCAAGGCGTTAAGACTAATCCGTATTTAAGAACTGATCCTGTAACTAACTGTACACCGTTGCATGGAACATTCGAGTTACCTGCCAGCAGTACAATTATTAACAACGATGTTTCAGTTGGTGTTTGTACATATGCTCCACTGAGGAACATTACACCTTCACCAGAAACGGATGTTGGATCTAACCCGGTCCACCGGGAGTACACCACTCCTGATAACGGTGTTTCGGCTACAGGTTCTGTAACTGTGGGGAGGACTGAAGACGACGCAGGAAGGCAGAGGAGAATTCCGGCTCCTGAGTCGAACGTTAACCTGCAACCAGCAGGTTCGGTTGTCATTCACAACGAAGGGCAGAGGAGAACTCCAGTTTTAGGATGTAATGTGAACCAGCAGAACAACGTCTTGGATTTATCTTTTAACCGACAGCGTTCTTCTCAACTTGTGAACGACCCATTACCTCATTTACCAGCTTTTGATGTCAGGACTAAGAGCTCTTTGTACAAACATCCAAGGGCTTTAATATCTGACAGTAGCCGACCGCCCGTGGACAACATTGTCAACAATAACCAGCAGGAAGGATTCGGTCTTGACTCCGTGTCTAATGTGAATTGCCAATATGAAGGTTCTGGTTCTAACCTTGCAGTTGCAGGGACCACCAATCTACCGACATCGGTGAGTAACAATTTTATGAATTGCCCAGATTTAGCTAACTGGGTCTGTGCCAATCCATCATTTAAGCCTGAACTAACAACAGCACCCTTTCAATGTACTGTTCCTGAACCTGACATTTCCAGTAAGTTAAAAACTTTGGACAACATCATGCTTAAAATCAAAAAACTACAACTCGAAATTGCTTACTTTAATGAATGTTTAGCTCGGAAAATTGTGCCAAAGGGCCTAAGGCATTTTCAATACCCGACTGGGTTGGTCACCAATTCTGTTTTTCATCAGGAACTGATTTCTATGTATGATAGGCATGGGTTCGAGCTACTTAATGTTATGATTAAATTCTACTCATTACAGGTTGATGAGCTTAATTTGGAAGCTAATGCTTTGGATAATGTTATAAAGGCTGATGTGGCCTTTGACCGGTACAGGTTTGATTACACTAGACTGTTTAGTAGTATTGACAGTTATCTTGTTAAACTAAAATCAGTGAAAGTCAAAAAATTGGAAAGGGACTCAAAAGCCTATAGGGAAGGGTCAGCTTATCCTAATCCCCCTTTAGGGCAGGTTCGAAGGGCTAATACTCGAACTTATATTACTAGTTCAAATCACAATGTTCCCCCTAATGCAGGCAAAACTGTTATTGTAAATGATAACTTCGACAATATCACTCAGGAAGACTCTACTTTGACTAATGAATGTATGCCTTTGGTAGAGCTACGTAGGAGTGAGAGGTTACAGAACAGAAACAACACTAACTGTAACAATAATGTTAACTCACAGGAGAATTTTTTAGGAGCAAGACCCAAAACTCAACGTCAATGGTCGAACCAAATGAATCAGAGGAGGACCAGTCGTTAGCGGTACTGACACTTAATTATTTATCTCCCATTACACAAGAGGAAGTGTCTAGTGATGAAGCAGTCTTGTCTCTCGTATCATTTAATGGCACGAACGAGGACCAGGGGCAACAAGGTCCAGTCATCAGCACCAACACCTTGGGTGACTTCAAAGTTTACAATTTCTCCAACACTCTTATTACCCCCGAAATGGCAGACCTTATGGCTAAGGGTCATACATATGTTCCACATCACAAATTTGATTTGGTGAAGGCTATAATCGATGTTAAAACCTTCACTAGGAAGCTCAACTTTAGACTTATGATGGGTGGGGGGGCTTACACTGATGTACCTAATCCACTGCATGTACCTAGCACGTACAATCCCCCTCTCCACCCTCTGTTGTCTATGTTCGAGCAAGTCTGTGAGGTTGACATAAGATGTACTAAAACAAAAACAAAGTCACATAGTACCTATACCAAACTATGCGGAAGGTACACTACTAATAATTCTGAAATTGATTGTATACAGGTTTTGCGCTCCAACAATTTACGTATTTGTAAACCCGATAAAGGAGGAGGGGTGGTGATTTTCGACAACAACGACTACTTTGATCGTATGTCAGCATTACTAGACACCCCAGCGTATGCATTGAGTTCTTTAAATGAAATTAATGGTGCCTACCGAATCATTAAGGAACAGATTGAGGAAATGTTTTTAGAATCAAGGATCAACCTAGACCTTTATCACTACATGACAACTTCCCACCCCAGGACTCCCTATTTTTTTGGCATACACAAAATCCACAAAAATTTAACCAACCCACCCTTGCGTCCTCTGATCGACAGCCGAGGTTCACCATCTTACGCATGTGCTAAAGTGGTGGATTATGTGCTTAGTAAATACATCGTTATGGAGACACAGATCTGTAAGGATTCATGGACTTTTTTGTCCAGAATGAACGAGATCAAATATGAGGACTGCTACAACTTCCTCACGGTGGATGTCAAAGATCTATATACCTGCATTCCACAGGATATAGCAATTGACTGGGTAGGTGATAGACTGAGAGCTAGGGAGGCCAGTACCTACGATATCTCATTAGTATGTGAATTGTTGGACTTAACATTACCTAGGAACTTCTTTATGTTTGGGGACAATTACTATTTACAGACAGTGGGAGTTGGTATGGGCTCGCCCTACGGGGCTAGTGTGGCGAACTTGGTCATGGCACAGTGGGAACACCAATTTGTTTTCAATCACCCCTTGTTTAGTAAATATTCAGCATTCTATACACGTAACCTGGACGACATTTTCATTCTTTTTAATGGAGATGAGGCACAGGTTGTTGAATTTGTTGACCAACTAAATGTCACGACAGAATTCCTGGAATTTACCTTTACTTTCAATGTTAAGCAGATAGCTTTCTTGGATATCCTATTAGAAAAGGATACCACTGCTTTATGCTATACATCTAAGGTACACAGGAAGCCCACGTATTCCAACACTTTGCTGCATTTTACTAGCTGTCACCCTTTCACACAGAAACGTGCAGTTGTCAAAGGACAGCTTGTAAGGGCAGCAAGAATCACCAGTAGAGATGACATGTTTGAAGCTGAATGTACAACACTTAAAGGGATGTTTTTGAGTCGGGGTTACCCCTTTAAACTTATTGACGATCTAGTTAAAGAAGTTACACTTAAAAGGAGGTCTAACGTCTATGTACCACTTTTACCAATCAAGGATAGATTTGTCCCCACCTCGTTGACATCCTCTGTCAGTAATTTGAGTCTAGGAATTGTGGATAGGACCTTTGAGGTGGATCTACCCAGATTCATTACCACCTTTGCAATGGACAGTGACATTTTGTGGGACATAGTCAGGAAGAATTGGCACTTGTTCAGGGCGGACCCAGGGGTGTCCTCTAAATTAGGTCTGTGTCCTAAAGTAACTTATAGGAAAGACAAGAATCTCAAGTCCTGGTTTGAGATGAAACCTCCCAGTACAAGATCCCCGGGAATGTTTAAATGTCACGCCTGTAATTTTTGTAATTACATCATCGAATCTAGTAGATTTTCTGTCAACAACATAGAGTACAAATTGAAACATAGGAACAACTGCAACTCTAAGATGTTGGTATATTTAGCGTCATGCCAAAATTGTTCAGCATACTACGTGGGGAAGACTGAACGTAAGTTTAGGGAGCGTATTTATGAACACCAGTACGCTATTAAGAAACATAAATTAACTAACGCCCTTGCTAAACACGTTGTCGAATTCCCCACCCATAAATTTAAATTCATAGCTATAGACCAGCTAGTTGTGGACAACAGAGGTGGCCCAGCGTCACTAAAGTTGTTGGCACTTGAACTACACTGGCAGATAAGGTTGGAGGCTTACCATTTCCCAGGTCTTAACGAAGCATGTTCCATATCTTGTTTGTTGAGTATCATAAGTCTTAAAAGGTAGATGTAGGCATTAGTGCATTTTTTTGCTAGGGGTATATGTGGTATGGGTGGACACTTATTTGTATTTATGTGCTCACACTTGTTACAAAATGTATTGTGTTTGGATAAATGCATTTTTTTTATACAGCACCCTGAAAACGAATTATGAAATGGGTGCATCTTTTTGTTTAAATAATTATTTGAACGATTGTCACACATATTTTACTTTACTACATTTAGGACTTGTTTAATTGCATTTGTATTTTTATAAGTATTTTCCTTATAAGGTTTATTCTTTACTTTAAAGTTTATAGGTTTTACTGTATTTTAGATTCACCAGTACGTATTTTAAATTACAGACATAACATGTATTCTATTAGTTTTTTACCAGACGTACACATGTAGTTTATGTATTTAAATACTTGAAAAACAGTACGATAGCTTTCTGTGTATATCATACGAAGCAACGTCAAATTCATTGACTATGAGGTATTTTGTATTTAGTCTTTTGCCTTTAAGGTTTTTAATTAACAATTAGTCATATAGCTGATGACCAATTAAGGTTTTAAATGCAGTAGGTTGGATTGTTAATGTATTCTGAAGAAGTCTGCTTATGAAGCAGACGAAAAGCGCTTCAAGAAATAAATTTTGGTGGTTTAAATTATAGCCTGGTGGTCTTTGAATAGTCAACGACCAGGTTTTACAGCATCTTTACTAACTTTTGGATTCTCATAGCTGTTTTTCAGTGTTTTGTTTTACAAGTATCCTGTGGAATTTGTTGCTTTCTTCAGTATATATTTAGGTAGGGGTTTGAATCCTGCAAATTCTCTGTGTGTGAGTGGGGTTTGTGTGTGTGAGAGGGAAATGTTCCTTTTGGCAACTGGGAAAACACACTACAGGATGCACATTCCCCTTTCTAAACACTGATGATGTCAGCACCCTATAAGTACAGCTGGAGAAGGGGAACCTCCCAGTAAGGCGAATAGCACATTCTACTAATGCATCCGTCTCGAGTGTCATGACATAGTTAGGTAGGGGTTTAATTCCTGTAAATGCTCAGTGTGTGTGGAGAGGGTTACTGTGTGTGCAAGTCTGTATGAAGAAAATGTCCCTTTTGGCAACTAGGAGAACACATGACAGGATGCACATTCCCCTTTCTAAACACTGATGATGTCAGCACCCTATAAGTACAGCAGGAGAAGGGAAACTTCCCAGTAATACGAATAGCATGCTCTGCTAATGCATCCATCTTGAGTGTCATAACATAGTTAGGTAGGGGTTTGAATCCTGTAAATACTCAGTGTGTGTAGAGGGGGCTCGTGTGTGTTCAAGAATGTATGAAAGAAATATCCCTTTTGGCAACTAGGAGAACACACTACAGGATGCACATTCCCCTTTTTAAACACTGATGATGTCAGCACCCTATAAGTACAGCAGGAGAAGGGAAACCTCCCAGTAAAATGAATAGCACGCTCTGCTAATGCGTCCGTCTTGAGTGTCATAACATAGTTAGGTAGGGGTTTGAATCCTGTAAATACTCAATGCGTGTGGAGGGGGTTAGTGTGCATGCAAGTCTGTATAAAGGAGATGTCCCTTTTGGCATCTGTGAAAGCACTCTACAGGATGCACATTCCGCTATCTCAGCATGGATGATGTCAGCACCCTATAAGTACAGCAGGAGAAGGGAAACCTCACAGCAATTCAAATAGCGCACTTTGCTAATGCGTCTCTCCCGAGTGTCATAATATAGTTAGGTAGGAGTTTGAAACCTATAAATGGCATGTGTGTGTGTTTGAAAGTAGGGACTCTGTGTGTGTGCAATTCTGTATGAAAAACATGTGCTTTTTTGAAATAAGGAGATCACACTACATGATGCACATTACCCTTTCCAAACAGTGATGATGACAGCACCCTATACATACAGCTGGAGAAGAAACATCTGCCAGTAATCAGAATAGCGCAACCTGCTACAGCATCACTCTCAAGTGCAATAACATATTTAGGTAGGGGTTTGAAACCTGCAAGTGTGTTTGGATGTGGGGAGTTTGTGTGTGTGCATTTCTGTATAAAAAACATGTTAGTTCTGGCAATCAGGAGATCACACTACCTGATGCACATTACCCTTTCCAAACAGTGATGATGACAGCACCCTATACATACAGCTGGAGAAGAAACATCTGCCAGTAATCAGAATAGCGCAACCTGCTACAGCGTCACTCTCCAGTGCCATAACATATTTAGGTAGGGGTTTGAAACCTGCAAGTGTGTTTGGATGTGGGGAGTTTGTGTGTGTGCATTTCTGTATGAAAAACATGTTAATTTTGGCAATCAGGAGATCACACTACCTGATGCACATTACCCTTTCAAAATACTGATGATGTCAGCACCCTATAAGTATAGCCAGAGAAGAGGAACCATCTAATAATCCGAATAGTGCGCTTTGCTAATGCGTCTCTCTCACGTGTCGTGACTTAGTTAGATAGGGGTATGAATCTTGCAAGTGTGTGTGGGGGTAGTAGGGTGTATGTAAATGCAAGTGTGAGAGAACACATCCTTTTGGCAAATACTACAATACGCCAGATGCTGCATATTCCCCCAGTAAACACAGGGGATGTCACCACACTATCAGCACAGCCAAACAGGGCTAGTTGGCCAGTAATGCCAATAGTGCGCTCTGCTACTGGGTGTATTACCATTGTCAGAGTACAGATAGGTATGTTTTGGTAACCCACAACTGCCACGTGTGGTTGTGTCACACATTATGACCTTGTGTGGGTCTTTGTGCATAACAATGCATGCCATTGCCTAAACCAGCAATGGCATTGCACACATGATATATGTGTGTGACACATACACATAAATACCTGTGACCTGCAGTAGTTACCATGTCTGACACATGCCTCGAGTGGATAAATGGTATTTGCAATGTATACCAATATGACTGTGTCATACTGTGCAGGGGCCGCACGCGGTATGTGTCTATACAGTGTGGGTGTATATGGTAAAATACCTAGAGCAGGGGATACACATCTGGTCTGGGCCATATAGTCTACATGTAGTCAATGTACAGGTGCTGCATGTTCCCACCTGTTGTGGGAGTGGTAACATGTCATTCCACTGCAATTCAGTGACCACATGCTGTGAACCCTTCAACTAGTGTGTTGTAGCTACAGTAATGCTCACGCACAATGTTTGGCTGGATGCAGTCCAGCCATATAAAGACAGTTCTTGAGACTGTCATATTGCCAGTGTTGTAATGGAGGATAGGTGGTTTTCCTGTGTATGGGAGGGTTGTGTGTGCCAGGCTATGAACCAGATGGCAGTCCGACACACTGTTAGCTGCACATGATTAGGCCCTGATGCTTTGTACTTTGCCAACAACCTGGAGGTGTGTGTATCTGTGGTGCCTTGGGATACCACCCACCTGTCCATGTATGTTACATGTGTAGGGGACGACAGGCATGGTATGAGGCATAACCTGTCAGTGATGGGTTACACCTGTGAGCCATGAATCAGGACTCTGGTACTGCACAGACATTGCAGTTCACTGTGCTGAGGACAGTGTCCAGTGCATGCATCTTGTTGTGTACACTGCTGGTGTTGTGTAGCAGCACTGTTAGTGTCCTAACCTGTGTGATACCAGTGGAGGTGGCTATGTAATCCGTGTCCTGCAGCATAAGGCAGTATGTGTGTATCAAGGAGCTTCGCCAATATACATCGGGCCATGAGTGTCACGTGCAAGCTGACCCTTGCACATCATTGTGGTTTCCCTAGCATGTAAGCACACGTTGACAGCCAGCGGATATCCTATGAATGACATTGGAGACTGAGCAGAATGTAGACATACAACACCCTTCCTACATATAGTGGTAGCATACCTGGTGAGGGTATGTTGGCAACCAAGATCAGGCTCATACTGGCCCGTGCCACATGCTGAGAGATCCATTCTATGTTCCCTATCATGTAGTCCAGGGAGGTATGTCTCAGGTCATCCATAGTGGCATGGTCAATGAGTGAGTCATATGTGTCCATGCCTCTGACTGACCTGTACGCATGTGTTCTGTGGTGGACCATAGTGCCCCTGAGGCATATCACTGTGACCTTCACCAGATACAGCCTGTTGAGCGGGACCCCAGTGCAGCACCCAAGACAGGAACCTGACACATCTGTAGCAGGTGTGTTGTGTAGCCCTACAGGCTGTGAGTGTGTGGCACATGGGATGTGTGTGCCATGTGTGGCATGTGCTCTGTTCCAACGGAACATATGCCTGTGTGCCAGCTGCGGAGGTGTGTGATGCTCAGGCAGGATGCTATTCTGAGTCCCCACGTATGCCCCAGTGTGTTCAGCATGCTGTCAGTGCGTGTCTATGTCTGACTTGTATTGTAGTCACTGTAATATGACATGCCATCTGACAGGGTATGGCATTACTGGGTTCAGAGAGCTAAGTCCCCAGATTGGCTATATGGTGGCATCCCACACATGTGTGTACGTTCCTGGCCAAGGGTGATGGCTGACTGCATACATGTGGCAGCTGTGACCTTGCCACATGACTCACATAAACCACAACTGGACCATAGAGGTGATTCACAGGTTACCTTTGCACATGCTACCCTAGTAGTGTGATTGCCATGGTGAGTACCAACACATAGGCCAATGGGGAACAACATACTGAAGGTGTGTATGTGTGGGTGTACTGCTACTGTTTCATAGCACTGGCATATATGACTGCACACGTGGGTAAATGCCAGGTAAGACATGTGCAATGTGTCACAGGCAACGTACATGCGAACAGGACGGACAGTGACGTTCTGTCATGTGTAAACTTGACATACGTATCGTATGCTATGCAGATGTCACTAGGAGTCCACAGAAGCAGTGTAACTCTGCATTGCAGGTGTAAGCAGTGTTCCAGGGAACCCCAAGCGAACATGCATGCAAACAAAGCTACAGTAAGCAGGGCTGGAAGTAGTTCATTGTACAACAAAGAAGGGGTAACACTAACAGTAAGTAACAATGCAAATATGTAGGCACTATCAACATGTGCCCAGGAATACACAGCGCAGATGCCCATGGTAGAACTGATATTATGTCATAGTTAATTGATATTTGGATTACATTGGTACTGCACACATATCAACATGCGCAAACATCCACATTGCATAGTCGTTGTGGGCAACTTGACACCATTACTGTACATGTCCACCATTGCATATCACTACTTGTGTTAGCTTCCCCCCTGTGCTACCCATGTATGCGGCTATCTGTTGACATCCTTACCACCGGCATGCAATTATGTGCAGCTGTTACACTTTGGTACGTACTATGGGTGCAGATAACAATTCAGGACATTCATACGGTTACTGCATCAGGCATGCTGGGCTATACACACAGTCATATCAGCACACTGTACTGTTACCAACATGATACTACTAATACACTTCTATGTAGTCACCCTGTGCATCAGCAATGTGTTTACCTGTTCCCGCAATGATGTTGGAGATTGTAGGAGGTGGCACAGTGTCATCATATGCACAGGGTGTGAATTAGGTATGCCTGAGTCTGCCACTGATACCACCAATTGACATGTGTGTGTATGTGTGTTGGTGAGGGGCAGCAGTACAGGGTGGGGCACTGTTGGTGCAGTGTGTGTGTGTATGTGGTCGCCCTAGGTGTTAACATTTCACATGTGTGTATGCACGCACACAGTTCCACCTCATGGCTGCCATATACAGGGGTTTGTGGACAGCCACAGACTGCACCTGGCAGGTCATACAGATCAGTGTCTGTGGGCATGGACATGGTACCTGTGCCTGGCAGGGGTGCTATGGACCGTATCCAGTACTAAGCCAGACTGGGTACTGTCATCAGAAGCGAGAGTGTGTTGACTGGACACAGGTCCCTGTTGGGACTGTCCAGAGCCATGTGCACATGGTCTCCTGGGGCGTTCTGATGACAGCACAGACACAGCATTGCTGGGGCTGCTGCTGGCACTATGGGGGCATGCACGGGCCTGTTGTCATCTGCGCTGACTGCCAGCTGCTGCTGTTGCTGGCATATGGCCACGTAGACGCCGCAACTGCCCACCATTGCCCTGGCTCATGGACATTTGGTTGTGGAACTGCTGTAATATGTCCCCACAACGTCTGTCTATGACATCGGTGAAATTACGGATAGCATCCGCTATGTCACGCATACTGTCAGTCATGGCTGTGCGACATGCTCTCAGCTCCCTCAGACCCTGTCTGGTGTACCTTTCCATACGCGACTGTGCCTGCATGACCGCCCGAAACATAGCTGAGGTTGACAGACCTCTTTGGGCACATCTGCCAGAGGCAGTACACCCACGGATGTTCTCATGAGAACCCATGGGCAACTGTCTGTGTGGTACCATCGCAGGACTCTGCCCATGGCTGCTGTGTGGGGAAGCATGTGCCACAGATACCACATTACCCTGGTCAATGCCCACTGTATCCTGTCCATCACCTAGGGACAATGGTGACAAAGGATGTACTAGCAGGATGACTGTGCGCAATGATGGGGTTGACAGCTGTGTACTGTCAATTGGCTGACCAATGGCAGACCCTGACACACCTTCCTGTACCATTACACAGATATCATCATTACCAGTACCTGTGGCACCAGATTCAGGCTCCCTGCTGCAGGACACCAAAGCAGCACCAGAACCTGTGGGAGGAAGACAGGAAACACAGTTTACAGTGTCCACACATTGTTACCAGTGATTCACTTATGCACACATGCACACATGGACACATGGACACATGCACACATGCACACATGGACACAGGCACACATGCAGACATAAACACGTGGACACATGCACACGTGGACACATGCACACATGCACACATGCACACATGCACACGTGGACACATGCACACATGGGCACATGCACACATGCACACGTGGACACATGCACACATGCACACGTGGTCATGTGTACACATTCACACATGCACACGTGGACACAGGCACACATGCACACATGCACATGTGGACACAGGCACACATGCACACATGCACACGTGGACACAGGCACACCTGCACACATGCACACATGCACACATGGGCACAGGCACACCTGCACACATGCACACCCCGCAGTATACACACAGAGCACTACTGAGTTACACTAGTGTTACTAGCACTATTAGGACTATTATAGGTATTGTTAAACACACTCACCAGCATGGATGGCTTCCCTTGCTGTAACCCCGGAGTGACCTGCAGAAATGATGAGATTAATGTCAGTGGGCACAACTGTGCCATTGATACTGCATATGATACAGTGCAGTAGTACACCAGTTGCCTTTCACACGTCAGCTGCTGATATTGCCAATATCACACATGCACAATTACATACTATGATGACAGCTACATACCACGGACACACCTTACACATACATAAACTAACAGTGTACAGAACAGTCAAGTGTACATATGGCATACCTGCATGCTCCATGTCGTGCTGCTGTGTGGATCCAGCCTCCATCATGATGTAAGTGTATTGCTGTTGCTGTTCTCGGGCTGGAGCCAAAACACTTAGGAGTAGCCCCTCCAGTCTGGTGAGGGGGGGATGTGTGGCCACCCCACCTCCTGTGGCAACCTGTTGCCTGTGGATATCCGACGCACGCTGACTGACATTTCTGATTAAATCACTGCAGTGATGTCGTACCTGCTCATATGTCCTATTATGTGTGCCAATGTCATTTACCCTACGGACAAGGTCTTGCCACAGTGCAGCCCTCTCCTGCTGATTCTGACTGGTGCGGGAAAACAGTATGTCATACTCCCGCACCAGGCTCTGGTGTATCTCCTCATCTTCCGCTGCAGAGTAGGTGGGATTACGCTGATGTGCCATCTCCCTGGAAGAGAACACAAACAGGATATCAGCAGACTATGTCAGCAATATATGGCACACATACTATACATGATACTCATGTGTAGTGATATACTACTACTCCCATATGTTGCATGTGTGTGTCTCATGGTGGATACACAAGTACATGGCCAGATATCAGTGCTCAGCCAACACCTGTGCAACAATACCTGCCACATTCCACACAACATAGTAGCATGCCCCATCGGTCAGCACACACTGACAGGTCCAATGCACAACCTCACTCTGGGGGTTCATCCCAAGGTACTGTATGTGGGACGCCATCCACTAGTGTGATGTGGACAGAAGTTACTCGGCCTGGATATACATATCCCACCACCACCAGCACAGTAGACTACTTTGATATGTATGTGATTAGACAGTTATTCACTTGTTAGGACTGAGATGGTATCCATGCAGCACACTGGGCCAGTGGAAGCCACAACCCACACTGCTGACCCCTTTGCAAATGCTTACCATGGACATCCCACAGATTGCATGGAAGTTGCACATACATTTCTAACCCAGACCCTATGCACAAAGGTTAGGCATCCTGTCCGGTGGACCCCAGACAGAGGCAGATTGTATAACAATAGCAGGAGGGTACTGCAGGACAGAGCAGATTCACATTAAGGGAAGGCATCTGTGGTCAGCACTGGTACTACGCTACGGTCTCTCATAACAACGGCCACGGCCTACTCTGGGAGGAAAATGGCCACAAACACTATGGATAACCACAAGGCCTTCTTCAGTTATGTTACACATATGTACCAAATGCCTCAGATATGCTCTGCGTTAATACACACCTACTTAACATTCACCAAACACACAGATATTGGCAACATTCTTGCAGACAGGTTCAGTGCACGTATCCCCCCTCCTTCTCCCCCACCAGTTGAAATACTTATCACAGCTGTATGTAACCTCCCTATCATCTCACATGTCCAGGTGAGGGCCGCCCTCAGCAAAGCAGAACACACAGCATCACTGTGACCTGATGGTATCCCTGGATGTGTGCTACATGCACTCCAAGAGGACATACAACCGCATATAAGACTGATAATTAATCTTGGCTGTACTACAAGATATGTACCTGGACACTGGCATACAGCAACAGTGGTCCCACACCACTAAGGAGGCACCTCTACTGACCCTGGGAACTACCACATCATATACATAACCGGCCTGGTCTGCTAAGCTATGGAATTATTCAGTGTGGGATGCATATGCAGTGATATCGGGTACCTGCAGACACTTGTTCCCAGCCAGTTTGCCTTTGTGATGGGCTGATCCTGCCTTTTGAACCTGGCTGACCTTTCAAAACAGTCACTACAGCCATTGCTGAGGGCAACGCACAGACAACTGCTGCCAGGATCATGGCCTAACACTGATTGGCATGTAATGTATAGTCATCCCCTTTTGGTGGAACTACGTACACACAACATATCACATGGACATACCTATAGATACAGACCTATGACACATTTGGAGGGTTCACAGTATGCAGACTATTAACCTGCTACTTTGCATTACCTGTGTTTGTCGTAGCTGGTTGCATTACCACTGCTTCTGCTTCCTGCTGCTACTGTCACTGCTGACAGCTTAGATTCACAGTGTGTAGCGTGTGTTTTTTTTTTTCTCTCTGTCTCTGTCTGTCTCTCTCTCCCTCTGTCTGCTTCCAGACAGTGCAATGAACGTATTGCATGTGTGGAGTGTTAGTACAGGATGCTTTTGTAGGTATCTGCATAGGTCCATCTGATGGCCTCTGCACCAATTGTAAGCCAGCATTTGCTAATTGCATGCAGCCAGTTGTGTACTGATTGCAGTTCTCACTGTAATTTCAGGACAGTGCTATAAAAGGGTATGTGAGATAGGCGTTGCCCTTTCAGATTGTAAGGGCAGGGACCATGCTGGTATGCTGTGGACACTGTTCTGTGAGTGTAAAGGTTAGTATCTCTCTCATGATTCAGGCTGTGTTGTAGATTCACATTTCTCCATTCCTCTCTCCTGTTCCCTGTAGTAAGTGTGTATGCACAATGACACCTACAGCTATATATATATATATATCTATATATATATATATGTAAATATACATACATTTATATATGTACATTAACTGACATTATTACCTACAAGCCACCAACTAGCATGGCTGTTTCTCTTCACACACTACTATTATGGGAATCCATTAGTTTTGACAGTAATTCTAAATGACATGCTTTGTGTACTACACATCCTATATTCCCTTTACATTCATCCCTACTATTACATGTTATATTTATTTTAGCACAATGTTCTTGTATAGGAGTCATGGCTTAGTGGTAGGTCTTACAGACTACTGTTTCCAAGGTCCTGGGTTCAGGACTGATAGTGGGATTTTATTTTGCTTTTGAGCTGACTACAGGACCTGTCAATCAGAGTGACTAAGGCACTTTTAAGCAGTTGTAACCAGGTTAACGCTGGTTTGCACGGAGCTCACGCATGCACACTGGCGTTTAGCTCCACGCACACACGCGTACACCCGCTTACAACCACTTAACAGTGCTTACTCTGGCGCACACCTACGCTATTTTCTTTGAAAGAAATGAAAATGGGGAGACAGGAAAGTGGTGAAAAAGGGGTCACAAAGAGGGTAAGACAGTAGGGAAACAAGCTTGGGATTTGCAGGAGGGATGTAGGTAAGGCCCATATCTGCCCATTTCTTCATCAGCAACAGCTGTGCATATGTATGTAATTTGGTGTGACATTTGAAACCTTCCACCCCTAAGAGAGGTGCCAGGACAACAATAATACTTGTTGTACAGCCAATTGTAATTGATAGTTTCCATGTCCAGCAGACATGTGTGCAGAATGGGCAGCTTTGTATGGGGCGTAATTTTTTTGTGGGTACAGAGTGCCCTTTTTTTTTTCTTTTTTTTTTCAGGTGAGAGTGGTATGTCAGGTGAAGGAAGTCAGTATGGCTGGGGAGGTAGGTTGGGTAGGTAAACAGACAAGACAAACAAGACGCATACAGGGGTTGTGTATGACACGTGTGGGGGGGTTACACAATTGACAGGGATGGAGGTTTGGATATCCAGAGCCCATGAGCCCACAGATGGCAATAGTGGAACTGATATCCCCACCCATAGGCAGTTGCCAAAATTCCTTCACTGCCCAGGACGGGGCTGTGCTGGGGGCTGTGTAGGCCGGGCAACAGACATGCCCATAAGTTGTGCCACCTGTGCCTCAAGCTGGCGTAGGGGCTCGAGAACAGAGTCCCGGATCTCCCTACGCACCACAGTCCGGATGCTACAGAGGGTGAGTAGTGGTTCTCCTCCAGCCACACTTGCAGAGGGGGGATGAGCCCCATCCCCTGCAGTGCTTCCACCCACAGGTGGCACAGGGCCACCGGAGGAGGGTCCAGACTAAGCACTAGTGCCAGGTGCACTCACCAGCTGAGGTGGGAGAGGTGGGTCCGCTGGAACCCGCCTTCCCTGTCATCCTATGTTTTGCATTATGTCATGACAGTTTGGGTTAGTGACATATAATACCATTCACAGTTAGTTGTAACAGCATGCATTAGTATTCCCATTAACCAAACACCCAGATATTCACACCATTGAAAAGTGAGCATAACACATGCATAATTTGAACAGCAATACACAGTCCAACAACATGCAGGGTTGATTGATGGCAACAGGCCATCAGGTTTGGATGTATGAACAGGGCAGATGCATCAATGGACATGCAAATATATATGACCCAACAGGACAAATGTCCAGGGGTGTTAATTGTGATTGCACATACCATTTTCACGTGGAATGGGTTATATGTGGTTATAGGGTGGGGTGAAGAAAATAATATTAACACCTTCGAATACCAATACATATGCTGTACATTTCTAATAGCTGCACATATATACACACTACTGTTCTAACTACAGTTTCCTATATGATAACTACTTCAACTTGGTGATAGGACTGTTACTGCAACATCAATATGCATTTTATTGTTCTTCATACACATTCATATCTAGCTTTGTTCAGCTACATCATCCTGCTACATTTGCTTTATATAGCTATAGACAGGTGTGGATGTTTGGTATATCAGACAATCATACTATCTGCATATTGCAGACTGAGAGCAACATATCCAGATTTTGGGATACACATTCCAGATGCAGCAACACTTTGAACAGATTTCGCTGTTTGGTTTTGATTCTCACATGCATTTCATTCTGTCTTGACTGCAGTATACTTTATTCAGGGTTATTACTACTGTATTGCTGGATTGGGTTATATGTGGTTATAGGGTGGGGTGAAGAAAATAATATTAACACCTTTGAATACCAATACATATGCTGTACATTTCTAATAGCTGCACATATATACACACTACTGTTCTAACTACAGTTTCCTATATGATAACTACTTCAACTTGGTGATAGGACTGTTACTGCAACATCAATATACATTTTATTGTTCTTCATACACATTCATATCTAGCTTTGTTCAGCTACATCATCCTGCTACATTTGCTTTATATAGCTATAGACAGGTGTGGATGTTTGGTATATCAGACAATCATACTATCTGCATATTGCAGACTGAGAGCAACATATCCAGATTTTGGGATACACATTCCAGATGCAGCAACACTTTGAACAGATTTCGCTGTTTGGTTTTGATTCTCACATGCATTTCATTCTGTACTGACTGCAGTATACTTTATTCAGGGGTTATTACTACTGTATTGCTGGATTCATGACACTGTCTCACACTCTCTCACTTGTTTTCATTTTACTATTCAGGATGGTACTTACTTCTAGGCTTTATTGACATGTTTTACCTGTAGTTATTACAATCCTTTCCAGCAGTCTCACTTCTGTCATGTTTCAGTATTTCAACAGGGATATATTTCACACGTGATTTCATCATCTTCTGCAGCTGTACTTTTCAGCCTGCTGCAGGTTGTGTACTATTTTCTTACAGGTGGGGCATCTTTATTTCAGAATTTATGTCAGACATTTTCATTTTTTTGTTTGGATTACAGACTGCAACACACTTTTGTAATCAAGCAATACTTGCAAACACTTTTATACTGTTACTTGCACATTTTATTACTTAGTGACTACAATGCACTCTTTTGCTAACTGTCACACTTTTATATTTCTTTACAGTTACTGGTAGTGGATTACTGACCTGCCTGGTGGCACAACCGCACCAGCCTATCGCCATAGGCTCTGCGGTTCGCAGAACGGACACTTGCAGCTGTAATATAAATGAAGTAATATTGGAATACACATCTCCATAATATCAGCTAGTTTAATTTCTTACATACATACTTAAATGTAACTTACTCAGTAGTGGGGCATTGGGCATTTGCCGGGCCTCCTGGATCCAAAGGTTCAATTGGTCCTGCTTGCATCTCTTCAGGTCCGCATGGTGGTGACGGACCTGCTCACCAATCCTTGGAATCCATGTGGCACTGGTGAGATCATGAGCCATCCGGTCCCACGCCTCAGCCCTATATGCTCCCCACAGGACCTGGCCCTGCATGAGTTGGGCCTCATGATTGTGGACTAGGAGCCAGACCATGTACCTGGACTCCTCAATGCCCCACCTCTGTGCTCGAAAGCAACTACCCTCACCTACTCCTGTCATTCTGGCTGCAAGTCAGTTCTACAATCATTTATGCTGTGTATTCCCACCTATGGGGATTATATAGTCCGTTTTTCCCGCACATATCTGTGATTGGCCATTTTGGAATTGTATCAACTTCACTAAACCTGCATTGTCATGCTCCAGTTTGTATTCATTCCTATATATTTGCTATTATTGCATTTATAGGTACTGCTGTCATGGCTTAGTGGTTCAGTACCTTGACTATGGTGTATAGTATCCTGGGTTTGAACCTGGCCACTACTTTTTATTTTTTATGACTGTCTAGACAAGCTGAGGGGTGTGTCTGTGTAAAGGCAGTTTTGATACGGCTTGCTCAACGTTGCCCGTCGGTTAGCTTGTTTGCGCGGTGCGCAGCTGCTCGCAAACGGGGTATGCTGCTTTAAGCCTCATTTGGCTATCAGCACGCATATTACGCTCAGCTCAGCTAGGGGCACATAGTTTCAGCGTGTTAAACCACTGCTCATCTACAGGCACTCATTTTGCACCTGTTAAACCACTGCTCACCTACGGGCAGATGCACTCACTCTGTTAAACTGTAGCTCAGCTATGGGCACATCTGGCATTTTTTATTGTTTTGTTACCTCACATTTCTTCAATATAAGTGGGCTATTTCATTACATTTTACATAAAATGTGATTTTATGTGTACATGTTTGTCAGGGACTTGTTTCGTGCTTATTTTGCTAAAAATAAATATTGGTGCTGTGGGGGGCTCGAACCGTGAATGCCTGCTCTTCAGCCAACATCTCTACTGCTACACTATTGCTTTTTGGCTTACTTTGCATATTTAGTTCTTATATGCTTTCCCACTGACTGCTAACTGTGGCTGCGCTACGGGCACACCCGTGCAAACGAGTGCACTCACGGTTAAACATCTTTACAATTTAAAAAAAAATTATGAAATGTTCATTTGTACATTTTATGTTCGTAGTCTGTGGGGGCATGTGTTGTGTTGTGTTGTGTTTATTCACATTTCCATGGACTCTGTCATGGGTGTTTACTTTGGGCACTTTTACTCTTCTGGGGGCGTGTCCGCTTACAGGGCTCGGCCTACGGACACGCCCCCTACTGTCTTACACGGACCGTGTTAGCCTTAGGTGTGATTCAGCATACTCTCATGAGTATGCAGAGCATGCTGACATCACTCCATTTAACTGCAGCTTCCGTGTATGAGTTATAACTCTTACATGGAGGCTTCGTGAATCCTGTCCAGTGGCTTTTTTTTGCATGTATATTCACACTAGACAATTTTTTTTTGTTTCTAATTAGAACTAGTCAGTATAACTTTGTACATACATAAATAAGTAAACAGACGCACATATTCCATGTGAAATTGTAGTTTCATTTATTTTATAAAATAAATAAAAAAGCAGAGACACAGGTTCCATGTCAAGTCATTATTTGATTTAATTGACTGTTATATAACCATCATATCTAGGCATAGATATAATTTAACGTGTGTACGGTGGTGGACCGTGGAAGCAAGAACATGGATGGCTCCAGTCAAACATTCTGGTACATGCTTATAAGCCTGGTGAAGGATGCTACAGGTTAGTTGTACGTTTTTATGGATGAGGTCATTTAAATTGTCTTTCATTATTTATGTCAAATCTTGAATTAGAAGTATATGTTGTAAGAAGAAATAAGTTTGAATGATGCATTCAGTGCATAGTTGTGCCACGTTTGGTGCATAACTAGTAGGTTCATAGGTTTATACTTGACTAATGACCACCAGAGTCTTTACAGGTCCAAAATCAGGTATAATTTTTAAATATTACCCTAACTCAAGAAGGTAGGAGAAAAGCTGGGTTTTGAACATGGATTTCCTAAAGACTAAGTACGAAACTGTAATGCTTGACATTACAGACTGTAATCTTCAGTGAGTTACCAGAAAATCAAAACATTTTTATAAGGAGAAGGGTACTAATGTGAGGCAAAATAATGGATAGTTGAGCGGTATGAAGTAGTTAATAACCAATAATATTGCTTTCATATTTTTTCAGTCTGATGATTTTTCTTGTAGTGTGGGTGGCCAGTTATGTCCACAGATTTCATTATCTGGGTGTTTTTTTTTTGTTTTCAGTTGTGCAGCTGTTGCAATCACAAGTTATATATTATATTACATTATATTATATTATATTATATTATATTATATTATAGCAATAACCCACGCCTGGGTGTAGGTAATGCTAAATTTAACCACGGTTGGCGTGGTCGCCCTCGGGACCAAACAAAGCCAACCGTGGGTAAATTTAGCATTACCCACACCCAGGCGTGGGTTATTGCTATTATACCATGACATTATTTAAGAAAAGAAACTATTACTTTTCTTAAATAATGGCATAGTATAATGCCTGTTTACTGCCCTTCCGCAGATGTCTGGCATCCGCAGCAGTTCTGATGTACTGCACACCTGCGCAGTACATCAGAGCTGTGAGCAAAAACGGAGAAAGCAAGATCTCCGTTGCTTTTTGTTCGCTATGTTAAATGAGTTTAACATAGCGAGACAGTTTAAAATAAACGGACATCTCCGTTGCTTATTTTAAACTGTCTCGCTATGTTAAACTCATTTAACATAGTGACACTAAAAAGCAGCGGAGATCTTGCTTTCCGTTAACACAAACTGTCTCGCTATGTTAAATGGGTTTAACATAGCGAGACAGCTTTAAAATAACGGAGATGTCCGTTGCTTATTTTAAAGCTGTATCGCTATGTTAAACCCATTTAACATAGCGAGATGTTAAAATCGAGTTATACTAATGGAAAAAGTCCGGCGACGGACCTTTTTCCATTAGTATAACTCGATTTACAACGGGCACGCTGGCCAATCAGCGTGCACGTTTTGGGGGGATCATGGTATAATATATTTTATTATATTAGTGGGTGTAGGCAGGGGAAACATTTGTAAGGACAAGGCCAACTATGATATTTGTTTACTGACGTCTGACTACCGGGAAAGTCTAACTGGGTAGTTGTCCATTTTTATCTAGACAAAGTAGGAAGTGAGTGAAAAGGGTGAGCCAGGAAGTGTAAGGTATGATTAGGAAGTTGTTCATATTTAGGAATATCATTATCCTGAGGTTGGGCAAAAACCGAGACACTTCTGAATAGTTTAGAAGGACTGGAAGAAGGGTATTGCCCTGATGGATATAGATAAGGCTTCCTGGATATATATATATATATATATATATATATATATATATATATATATATATATATATATATAGATAGATATATATATAAGGGATAGTTGAGCGGTATGAAGTAGTTAATAACCAGCAGCTACACGAACTCAATGAGGAACTAAACCCACACAAAAGGCTGCTGTTTAATCTTAGCCTTACTACAGGATATGTACCCAAAGAATGGCGTACGGCAACTGTGGTCCCACTCCACAAAGGTGGTGCTTCTACGGACCCTGGAAATTACCGCCCCATAAGCTTGATGAGCCTTGTCTGCAAAGCTATGGAGAGGATCATAATGGAACTCATAAATAAAGACATTGGGGACCTACAGACACTGGATCCTACCCAATTTGGCTTTGTCAAGGGCAGATCCTGCCTCTTGAACTTGGTCGACTTTTTTGAAACAGTCATTAAGGCCATTGATGAGGGTAAGGCAGTTCACACAGCCTACCTTGACCTAGCAAAAGCGTTCGACACAATACCCCACTCGGGCATCATAGAAAAGCTCACCAGCTTAGATGTAAACCCATATGTCACAAGATGGGTTGCAAACTGGCTCAAGGACAGAACACACAGGGTTAGAGTTGCTGGTGCCATGTCAGACTCTAAGCCGGTCACGAGCGGTGTCCCACAGGGCTCAGTCCTGGGCCCCCTCTTGTTCGGCATTTATTTTTCTGAAGTGCAGGCAAACATAGGGGGTTGTGGCTGACAAAATTTGCAGATGACTGCAAACTGGGCACCATAACTGACACTCCATCAGACACAGACATCCTCCAGAAAGGTCTCATAGAAATGGATAACTGGTGCCAGAGCCATGGCCTTAAGCTAAATGCCAAAAATGTATAGTCATACCCTTTGGGAAAAACAAGGTAACCCTAATTACCACATAGGTGGTAATCCATTAAACACGGAAGAAGTTATCAGGGACCTGGGGACCCAAGTTGACAGTAACCTCTCTTTTGACACTCACATTGCCAAAGTGGTTAGGAAGACCTTCTACATTGCCCACCTGATCATGAAGGGATTCACATCCAGATCAGGAGAGGTCATTGTACCCCTGTACTCTTCACTTATCAGACCAATGATTGAGTACAACGCCCCATTCGGAATGTACCTTACCCGACACCTGCAGCAGTTGGAAAGACCCCAAAAGTTCCTCACCAAAAGGATAAAGGGGCTCAAACATATGTCATACGATGCCCGACTGAAGAAACTCCAGCTCTATTCAGTCGCATACCATCTGCTCAGAGGTGATTTGTGCCTAACATACAAGGCCATGTCCAACCTGGAATTAATGGACATGCTCCACCTCAAAAAATCCAAATCCACCAGAGCCACGAGAGCAAGAGACTTAAACCTCAACACGGATATAAATAGGACGTGCTGGAGGGACAGATTCATCACCCATAGACTCCCTACACTATGGAACAGAATCCCAGTCCATGTGAGGCAGAGCCCCTCACTGACTCTGTTCAAGAGAAATCTTGACGAGTGGATGGGAGATCGTAGGTTTACCCCGGGAATCATCTCTGTATCACTGCTGGACAGAGGCACAGCAAACTAATGGGTATAGTATTCTCATCCTAAGGGGTGGTGAAAGCCACACACACTCTGGCTAGGCTTTTAAATGCCCTAGGGCAGATAGCCTAGTATGAACCTATGAACCTATGAACCTATGAACCTATATATATATATATATATATATATATATATATATATATATATATATATATATGTATTGCATATATGCATGTGTGTGTGTGTGTGTGTGTGTGTGTGTGTGTGTGTGTGTGTGTGTGTGTGTGTGTGCACATGTGTATGTCATATGTAAAATACACATACACACATGCATGTAGGTGCTTCAAAATGGTCTTCTTGTGATCCAGCTGGGTATCCACTAGATAACATAAAGGTTTACACCTAACATCTTGAGTTTGTCAACCAGTGCTTGAGTGGGGTATTGTGTCAAATGCCTTGGCCAGGTCAAGGTAGGCAGTGTGAAACATTTTGCCCACATCCATTGTTTTGGTGACCTTCTCAAGGAAGTCCAACAGGTTGTGTAAGCAAGAGCTGCACTAGATGAAACCCACCTGCATTAGGTCTAGTGTCTGGAGGTTTCCTGTGTCATTATTGATCATTTCCATGATAATTTTTTCCATGGATTTGCATATGAGACTAGTGAGATTCTGGGGCTATAGTTTACAGGGTCTTTAGTTGGCCCACCTTTGGACAGAGGGATGACTATTGCTACTCAGCATTCATTAGGCATGAAGCCTTTTTGGTGGCTACATTTTAAATAGCAATCCAGAGGGCCTGATACATCGTTTCATGCCTGGGCCCATGAATGCATTGTTCTTGGCCTTACAGCAGACATTGAAGACCTGTTCCTAGTGATAGCAGGACGGTTATATTTGATATTTTTTAGGAGGAGAGAGGGCCAAAATTAGACCTGAATTTGTCTGCCAATAGTTTTTTATATCTTCTGGCTCTGTATATGTGGCTGCATTAACAATGAGCTCTGCACACATTTGTGTATTGTCTTTCAGGTTACAGATAAAGCTACAGTATATCTTGTGGTTGTCCTTGGTCTTGGAGGCCAAATTTACCTCAAATTTGGCTTTGGTAATCAACCAAAATGTGATGACTGCAGCAGTGAAACATGAAGAACATAGTGCAGTTGCGTACATTCATCATAAATGTAGATGTTCGAGTGTATTCACTGTTGCAGTCCTGGTTACCCTCCCACCAGCCCCCTGACTTCTCTTGGCTCTACCTCTCCTTTAGGTTGGTATACCTATTTTTTCTTGTGTATTTGCTTTTTGAGGGGGATTCCCATACCATTTAATTGCTTCCTATTGTGTGGGCACCTGACTTCTGGGGCAAGAAAAACTGATGTAATGGCGTTGGTTGCATGTTTTATACCCCTGATGACCTGACATCAAGGAAGAAGCGACAGCATCCTACACAGAAATCCGAAGACTCTGGTGTTCAGGCAGCTGAGGGCTACCTGCAGGCAGATAACCCATATGTGATGACTGCAACAGTGAATACACTCGAACATCTACATTTATGGTAAGTGTAGACAACTGTACTTTCTTGGTCTTGTTCTATCTGATGTTACATGCTGCTCCAGTGTATGGTACCCTATTGGCTCACATGTTTGTAGGGCCAAACACACGTGTCCCATACCACAGACAGGCATTGGACCACACTGTGTCATGACTCAGTTTATGCAGGGTAGTGTGTGAGTGGCACATAGGACGGTGATTATCAGGCAGTCCATATAGTGTCATATTAAGCTTGCGTTCCATATGTGGCTGTGTTCACATTGGTTGTGGGTATGCACTTTCTCACAGGTGTCTGTTACTCTGTGCTGTGACATGCCTGTAGAGCCTGCTATATTTCAGGTACGTGTGTATTCCCCCATACAAAATATAGGCCAGTGTTGTGGCAGTCTGTCTGTAGTTCGCTCAGTGCTTTGTTAGACACCTAGCAGCTTAGTGTAATTACAGTGTGATATTATCTCCAGATATTTGCAAGATGTACTGCTGGCAGGCCACCATAACTGTTGTGTATTTCTGACAAAGCAGTGGGATTTTGTGCAGATGTATGTCACTAACCACTGGGTAGTATGTGGCCATGTGACCTCTGCAGCACTAGTTATATGTCAGGACCGATAGGCATGTGTGAATACATAAACTGCGTGGGCATATGTAGTCCAGTATTTACGTGATATACCCATGTACGTGGCTGTTAACATCCACATTGTCCGGCTTTGTCCACATGTCTCACACGAAGGGGATCTGTGTATACCTCTGGACTGAGCAGAGAGTGCCAGACTGTCCACATATATTGGTCATATCTCTGCTGTAGTCCACAGGATCATTACTGTGCTATCAGTGGTACTGTACTATGATGTCCTTAGGATGTCTGTCAGTAACTGATGGTGTACCTGTCAATAGCATATGTGACCTCCCACACACAACATGTGTGTTAAGACAACCCCTGTTACAGCAGCAACAGTCTAGATATATACCTGCAATAAATACATGACATCCCCTTGCAGTAAAAGGTTGAGACTATTGTTGCTGAGGTAGGACTCTACTCCATGTTCTGGACATATGGTAAACCTATATGTGTATATATATATATATATATATATATATATATATATATATATATATATATATATATATATATATGTATGTATATGTATAAATCCATATATTTATACAGATATATAGGCATACACATATCTACATACATATATGGATATATATATATATATATATATATATATATATATATATATATAAATATATATATATATATATATATATATATATATATATATATATATATATATATATATATATATAAGTATATGATACCACTGTGCACCCATCCCCTACACTTCTTCCCATCTCACCATGGACAATAGCCAGGTATGCACATATGACCACCTGCAGCAATGCACCCCAGTACTGACAAATGTGTACGTGTGCATTACTGCGGATATCAGTATCTGTGTTAGTACACCTGTAGTTGGGAATACCATGAGGGCCTTCATACCCACCGCAACACCCATTGACATAGTTAGATGTGGCTGCTGCTGTACCGGACATTACATGTACCCTGTTACGCTCCTCTGCCTAAAGGCTAACTGAGCCTTGCAGTACCAGCACAACACTGTTGTACTAATGGGTTGATAGGCATGGGATACCCATTAGGCATGGGATACCCACTGAGTTCTGGCAAGTGTGTGTATGTATGTATATCTGTAGGGTACAGTATTCCAATGCCACATACTCATATTACAAAATGTATTGCCACACAGTATTAGGGATACTGATGTTGCTGCCCATAGGAGAGGCATGAGAATGCATCACCCTACTATGCATGTGGCATGTGCATTAGATGCATATCCCCATAGTACCACTGTTGGGATGGACAATGGGTTGTCTCGTAGTCCTGGTCAATGTTTGATGGTGGGTATGTCAGAGTGTCATCATGGGTTCCAGTGAGTACAATATCCACAGTGGAGTGTGGGTGCTGTGTACACTGTCATTACTATATGTCCCGTGTACCACTGTATGGTCACCACTGTCACCATCAACCATACAGGTAACTGATAACATAATCCAGTCCAGTTATGCATGTGCTGTGTGAAGCCTACCTGTAACACATTGGACACACTGACAAGTTAGTTAGCACTGATAGGCCTGGGTTTCTCGCATGTGTGTATGCCAGTTATTTGTGTTTGTTAATGTGTATATGATGGTATGTCACACTATGTATTGTCCATATACAACCATTACATCCCCCATTACCATACAGTACATGCCTGGGGATGCTCTGCATGTAGCATGCAACCGGGAACACACTTTATCGTAATCACTGTGTGATGTGTGCAATGAAAGCCACACACATTAGTAGCACTACATACTTAGGTAGGCCAAGTAAGTGTGTGCATGTATGTGGAGGGATCTACTTCAGGTTGCTGATCATACATGTCCCAGGGGGTCACCTCTCCATGTGGCACAGGCAGTAACTGTTATACAGACCTGTGATATGTGTTCAACTGTACTCAGGATATGTCACAGCCATGGTGTCACCACAGTGCCATACCCCTTGTGAGATATGACTGGAGACCATCCTCCTGCTGACAAATGTACACCTACAACACAAATGGATAACATTATGGAGACCACAATCACTCACTGTTACTAGCCGCTATAATGAATCATGACTGGACAGCTACACTACCTGACTTGTAAGCATTAAACATGTTAACTGTTAACTGTTAACTGACAACATGTTACACAGCAGTACATTGGTGCACTGTAGTACAGTCACCGTGTGCATCAGAACCGTATTAGCCTGTCCCTGCATCGATGTTATGGATGACAGGGATGTGGCACAGGTATCAGCATATGCACAGGATGTGTTGTTGGTGTGCCAGAGACCAAGGGTGGGCCTTACGTTTGACACCATGTGTGTGGGTGAGGGGTGTAATTAACTGAGATGGGTGTGGTGATGTGTGTGTAGGTATGGGGTTGCGTTAGGTGTGTTTGTATAGTGTGTGGGTATGCATGCACACAGTTCTGCCATGTGGCTGCCCTATACAGGTGTTTCTTGGACAGCTGCAGACCATATCTGGCAGGGTGTGTAGTTCACAGCTTCCGGCCATGGGCACGCAGACTATGCCTGCCAGGGGCTATATGGGTATGTCCAGGTACAGGCCTCGATGTGCTACTCTCCCCTGATGATGACATATGTCTGCTGGAACCAGGTCCCTCCTAGGACTGGCCTGCTGTGGTGTGGTGTGGATAGCTCCCCTGCAGTGCTGGGGTCGGTACTGCCACTACGGGAGTGGCTTGGTGTCCTTGCATGTCCACGTTAACTACCAGCTGTTGGTGTTGCTGGCCTATGTCCATGCGACTGTCGGACCACTCCTGCATGTTCTAGCATGGGCATGCCACAGTCAATGAGGGCCACCATCTCACCCAACCGTCTATCCATGACCTCAGTATAATCACGGGGCACCTGCAAGTTCATGGAAGTTGTCACTTACAGATGAGAGAGCAGGCCTCTGCAGCCTCAGACCCTGTCTGGTGTACAGTTCCATAAGGGCCTGCACCCCCATGACAGCCTGAAACATGTGCCTGGTGGTACGAGTTGTGGCACTTCTGCCAGGGGCATGATGACCAGCGGCCCTCCCATGAGCACCCTGGTACATCTGCCTATGTGGTGCCTTGCTGGACATCTGGCTATGCCTGCTGTGTCCAGACACATTAGGCATAGATACCACACTCTCTCCTGTGCACTGCTACCAACCACCAACTGTCCCTCTGCTATGGCCACTGGTGATGGGGTATCTATAGGCACTGTGACTGTGTGCGGCATTAGGGTGGATAACAGGGGGGTGGCAAACTGGTGCAGTTTCAGTTTCTGACAACACTGCCTGTATCACAACAGTCTATCATCATTTTCAGTGTCTGTATGGACACCAACATCAGATTGCATGTAGGAGGAACCCTGACCCACCTCGCCACCTGTGAGGGGAAAACGAGAAGTCCTGTACGGCATTGCATAACAGTATATATACACACACACACACACACACACACACACACACACACACACACACACACACACACACACACACACACACACACACACACACACACACACACACACACACACACACACACACACACACACACACACACACACACACACACACTAATTCCACCATAATACCTACCTGTCCCTGAGTTTACAGACATTCCCATTGTTATTCACATAATTAACATATCATTCTTCTAAATGCCTAGACAAGTGATCACAATACAAGACCTGTTACTCCATTACCTCCTTGATTTGATTGGAGTAGTTTTTACAAGGCCTCACTGCTGTCATCCAGTGTTCACCCTGAGTATGTCAGGGCATCATGAGCATGGCCCCCATTTCTTAGGGGCTACTACGTTAACTGCATAATGTCACGCACAACAGTGTCATATGTAACTATTGCTCAGTAGATGCAAGATCTGTTGCTCAATCAACTTATTATGTTGACAACAGTAATATATGGATACACTCCATGGTGCTGTCTAGTAATTCCCCAATGCATCTGTAGTACTGCATACGTGAGTAGTCGTTCCTTTCTGCTTACTGCAGTTTTAATGGTAAACCTGGTGTCGAGTTTCACTCCAATGCATGTTCCATGCTACAAACCTTATTATACTATCAGCTGTCCTGTGATTACATATCAGACAAGTGTTCTTGGTGTCTCATGTGTCAGTTCATGTCCATGTACTGCACGATTCCAAAGGGAAGTACTGACGTATGAACAACCCCACAATCACACATGTGCATACATGGACACACACACACACACACACACACACACACACACACACACACACACACACACACACACACACACACACACACACACACACGCTACATGCATCAACCCCCCTCCACTCCACCAGATTGCACTTACAGACAAAATAACCCCCCTCCCACACACACACACACCTACCTACAGGTGAGGTTGCACAAAGATAGTACACACAGACCCCCATCTGTCAACATGCATAACATATGGTACTCAACAGCATGCAGTGCAGCTACAGTCAATCCATGCTAGCAACAGTATACATGTGTGGGATGCATGGGCTGTGTTAGTAGGTGATGCCCCTTCCCCTTGAAAACACTGCACCCATGTATACATTATTGCTTTGCACCTGTTCTGCACCCTGCCATGTACTGTGCACCATACCTCACAGGTGTACACACCATTGCTGAATGTGTATTAATGTGTCAGTCATGTCTGCTATAATGCTCACAGCCCCTATGCGTTTGTCCGACACATACCTGGGATGATATGTGGACATATGTCATTTGTGAATGCCTGATGTCTGATTTACAGATCTTAACATCAGCTGTGCATGTATGACCAATACAATACTATTACAGTGACGATCATCAAATCTTACCATGGCAATGGGGAGTGTACACACCCTTATTGATATGATGCACTCTTCCTTGATATGCCATGGGACCACATCACTGCATATGTTAACATTACATGAGCCTGATATGTGACATATGTCCTGTACATTCAAATGCAGTGTCTAACAAATGTGTTAGGTGTGCTGATGCTGACCGTGATGCATACACTTTGTGGGTGGATATGTGTGGACGCCCTTATCGTGACGGTTTGTTGCACCTACTGTTATGTGTACTACAGCAGTCACTATTCTGGGCAGGGGTATACAAGCATGGGCCATCTGCATTTGCCAGTATATGGTCAGTCTGTCCTACACATGTCCCCCAACCCTGCATGATTGCAAGGTCAACTCATGTGCACATCCCTTGGAGTTCACACACTGCTGTCTGCAAGGTCAACTCATGTGCACATCCCTTGGAGTTCACACACTGCCGTCACTATTGCTGTGGAGTCAGGGTTACATCTGCCACAGTTCCTGAACCTGACTGTGTGCAGATACAGACATTCGTAGCATCCTTAGGATCCCTGCACTGATATATATATATATATATATATATATATATATATATATATATATATATATATATATATATATATATAGTAGATATGGGCAGTGATTAAGGCACTTTTAAGCAGTTTTAAGAGGGTTTGCATGTAGGTAAGCACTGCTAACATCTGGTTACACTTTCGTATACTGATGCAGCTTCTCAATTGCTTAACCTGTATAGGCATTGCTTACCCCCGCGCAAACAGGCTTAAACCCGATAGTGTTGAAAAAGGGGCACAAAGAGTGAAAGGTGGTAGGGAAAATAGCTAAGAATATGCAGGACGGGTTTAGGGAAGTTCCATAGCTGCTCATTTCTTCTACAGCAGCAGCTGTGCATATACACTGAATTTGGAGATAGATTTGGACACTCAAATCCCTGAGAGAGGAGTGAGGACCACCATATGTTGTGAAGCCAATTAGGCCAGATTACATGTATCCAGTGGACATGTGTGCAAAATGGACAGCTATGTATGAGGCGAGATTTTTTTTGCGAACCGATTGCCCTTTTTTTTCAGGTGAAAGTGGGATGTTGGGGAGGGATAGTAGGTATATTTGGGGAGATAGGTTGGGTAGGATAACAGACAAGAAACACAAGACAGCATACAGGGGAGGTATATGACACATGGGGGATAAATACCTTGATGTGGAGGGGTGTTTGGAAATCAGAAGCCCATGAGCCCCATAGTGGATACAGTGGGACTGAGGTCCCCACCCATGGGCAGTCACCACTGCACCTTCACAGCCCCGAAGGTGGCTGTGGTAGAGGGCTATGGTGGGGGCTGAGTAGGAGTCCTGGGCTGACCCTCTAGTTGAGGAACGCGGCCCTCAAGCTGCCATAGCAGATCTCCAAACTCCTGGCAGAGCTCACTATGCAGCACACCCTGGACCTGGCAATGGGTGACAGTGTCCTGTCCGCATCCACTCCCAGGTGGAGGTGAGCCCCATCCCCTGAGGCGGTTCCACCCAAAGGTGGTGCAGGACCAGGAGGTCCCAGAGTGGACCCCAGACATGCTGGTGCATAGTGCCATGGCCAGATGAGGTGGGACAGGTGGGTCCGCTAGGACCGGCCTTCCCAAACGTGCTATGGTGTTCAAATTTACAACATATGTGGGTTAGTAATAATCAACACACTCCAGGATTAGGTATAACAGCATGCATAGATATTCCCATTAACTTGAAAAACCAGATATGGAACAGTTGCATAGCAAACAGAGCACATGCATATATGGAGCTGGGATCCATACAGATGCTCGACTGCATCTTTCACCGAATCCCAAATTGGTGAGCATGTTTGTGTGAAAGTGCTGTTCGCCAAAGCAGCACTTTCATGTAAGTATGCTTGTTCCGGTCGTACTGGGGTACGGTAAGGTAAAATTCCCTTTTCCCCACTGTAGTGCGACCTCGGAGTGAAAATATTAAAGTTGGGGGGTTGTGGGGGGCACAGGGGGGCTTGCACCCCTACATTCAAGTAGAATTTGTGGGGTTTTTTTTAACATACTTTAACGGTAGCGCTTTTTCGATGAAAGCACTTTCGTTAAAATGTGTTCAGTGGTAATGGATTTGGGCTTTTAATCTTTCGATCAAAAGTCCTAGATACATGGAACCACAGTGGCCTTTACAACAGCATGCAGGTACATTGATGGCAGCATGCCACCAATGTGGCAGTATTTTAACATGGCACATGCATAGGAACAAATTTAACTATTTATCAAGCAGTAGGACATATGTCACAACAATAGATTTAATGGAGTACATACCGATTGAGTTGTGTATTTAGTTTATTGTTGCAGATATGGTGGGGGGGGGAGATGTCAATTAACAACTAGTATATTCCTGTAGTTCTCATTACTTTCCTAGTCAGTGCTGTGATCTGTACCTTCAGGATTTAGTACACTACCCTATGGCCTTACTTTGGACAGTGGTATAGATGTATACAATTATATACATGAACTGAATTTTACCAGCAGTATACACCTCTTACCTGGTGTACCTGTGGAGGTATTGTATGTTAACACTACTGTTTCTACACATATTCCCAGATTCCAGGTTGATGTTATGCACATACCTGTCCATCTCTTATTGCACACACTCTGGGCATGTCTTGACAACATGCAGGTGAACCGGGACATATTTTGACTATTTCCCTCTTAAACCTTTGGTGATTTGTGCAATGATAGGTTTGTTTTCATTGACATTTTCCAAATATGTACAGGCCTGACAGTCAGTTATATGACATGAAATGTTGCCTACATGTCGAAGATTAGCACACTGATATGCCAGGGGGACAGGGTAACAGCCAGCAGATATGGGCCAATTTACTGGACATTCTGGACAATTCTGTACATGTGTGGGGTATGATTCTGCATACCACTTACTACCACTCGCAGGATTCGAACCATGGCTGTGTCTGCTAAAAATAAAACTGTGTCCATCACAGTTGAGTGTGCTATATAGATATTGCTGTGTATTTCTTCTCTGATTTATATCTATAAGTCTCCTGTGGTTTTACAATCTGAACTTGTAATTACTACACAGTTATACAGGATTTCCTAGACAGTTTTATTATGTAGCACAGTGTGGGTCACAGTGATGAGTAATACCTTATCATTCAGAGCAACTGCAACGCTAACAATGCCATACAATACCAGAGTAAATAGTAGCAGTACACGATATCAATCTTTTATTTCTAGGCACAGTTTTCGTATCATACAGACCTGTGGGGGCAATGTTTGTTAGTACTACCTGAATGTTGCCACACATATTACCAGATTCCACATTAGTATTATGCACATACATCTCACTCTGTTACTGTACACACTCTAGTCACAGCTTGACAACATGGGGGTGTAGATGGAACATACTTGGCTTATTACTCTCATAACATTTTGTGGAGTTGCTAGAGTGACAGGTTCTTGTAGATGTCTGACAATCAGTTGTATTTCTTATTTGCTGCCTAACAAAGTCCAAGAAACAGGTGTAGAATAGCTAGACATATTGGTGAACCAACACGAAATTAAATCCAGTAACAAAAGGCAAAGGATGACCATCCATATAAAAAGGGTTTATTACATCAAGCTTTCAAGTTGAAACTCATTTTCTTGAAAAAGAGTTTCAACTCGAAAGCTTGATGCAATAAACCCTGTTTTATTTGCTGCCTAAACGTCTGGGATCATCCCACTGATTTGACAGGGTGACAGGCAGCAGATATGGGCCAATTTACTGGACATTCTGGACATATCTGTACAGTTGCGGGATATGATTCTGCATACAGCCTACTACCACTCCCAGGATTTGAACCATGGCTATGTGTGCTAAAAATACAACAGTTCACGTCTCAGTTGAGTGTGCTGTTTGGATTATGTTGTCTGACTTTTTTCACTGTTTTCTGTATAAGTCTCTTTCAGTTGTACTATGTGACCCCTTGTGATTACAACAGTTATATACAAACATTCCTACACATTTTATTTATGCAGCATAGTGTGGTTAACAGTGCTTAATATAGCAGTACTATTAAGAGATTGCAACTCTACTTTACCATATGATACCAGAGTAAACACATGCAGTCCAGCAGTTAGACCTTTATTGTCAGGCTATTACGCTTTTATTTATATACAACCTATATGAGACTGTACCTGCCATATTGTCTGGTATATGCAGTACATGCCTTAAACAATACAGGTTTTATACAGGCAATTAACTTACTACTACTTTCCTCTGCTACTTTCCTAGACCTATCTAAAGCATTTGACATGGTCCCACACAAACAACTTATCTCTGTCCTCAATAACCTATCCTTCTCACAATCAGTCACCAACTGGTTTCAGAGTTACCTGTCTGACCGCCAACAATACGTTGTATGGCAGAATGACATATCTCCCCAACTACCTGTCTCCATAGGGGTTCCCCAAGGATCCATCCTTGGACCCCTACTCTTCTCTGTTTATACCAATAATCTAGCCTCTGCCACCAAACATGGCACACTCATCCAATACGCAGATTACTCGACCATCATCTGCTCAGCCCAGTCCCTACCCAAACTGCAAAAAGTCACACAGGAAGCATTTTCCTCTGTTGAAACATGGTTATCCGATGCCCAATTAATACTCAACCCAAAAACAACTAAACTACTCATCTTCCAACCCACCAAACATACAACTCTCACTTTAACATCACAGCAAAAGACAACACCACTATATACCCAACTGAACACACCAAATTGCTAGGAGTGGAAATAGACAATAAACTAAAATTTGACATTCACATATCCATGACCATAAAAAAAGTCCACAAAAAACTAGGAGCATTATACAGAAATAAACAATTTCTCACCAAAGCAGCAAAGATTTCAATAGCAAATTCCCACCTTATCTCCACCCTACTTTATGCCTCTCCAATATATACCAACCTAAGGCAATGTGATCTAAACAAGCTAGAGACCTGCTACAACAAAATCGCCAAATTTGCCACAAGGGCATCCTACCGCAGTCACCACTGTCTCTCACTTGCTGAACTGGGCTGGCTTGAACTCCCTCACCTCCTTCAGTGGTATCAACTCTCACTCGCCCACAAACTAGTAAACCATCCACTAAATGTCCCATCCTTCCAGAATCTACTCCAACCCTATCGCACCACCAGACCACTAAGATCCAGCAACAAAAATCACTTGCAGATCACTAAAGCCAATAACTCTATTCTAGCACTATTCTCTTGCGCCATAGCCAAATTATGGAACTCACTCCCACCCACAATTACCTCCATACCGTCATGCACCCACTTCAAAACTTTACTAAAAGCGCACCTAAAAATATGCTGGCTATGCCCTTGCAACTCCCACTCTAATATCATCCACCCCATCCAACTACTACCTTTCTTTCCACTTCACTAACTACCTTGATTATAGCAAACTCAGATACTCATAAGCCTAGTACTTATTATACAGCAGGAATTTCTCATTGTTACATTTGTTAATGCCTGTTATGTACTTCACAGATAAAGATTCTAGTTGTCTACTGATGTACTATGTTCTTCATCTGTAAATATGTTGTAAGAAATTTCTATGTTAAATTGTTAATCGCTATGTAATCCAATGTTCAATTCAATCCAATGTAGTTACTGTCTGTTTATTTTACTGTGGAGCTTTTCTCCCCAGGCCTCCGCTGAAAATGGACCCACATCCAGTCGGTCACTCCTGGTCAACAAATTTAAATAAATAAATAAATACTACTTTTAGATTTATTTCCTATGACAGTACATGCAAGAGTATTACTAACCTCCCTTGTGTCGCAACTGCTGCAATCTACAGGCATGGGCTTCCTGGTTCACAGCCGACTCAAACTGCCACTGTGAAAGACATGAGGAATATTTAGCCACAACTATCCATAATATACATGAGCTTGCAATTATTAAACAGGTAGTGGCCTGAAACTTACACATGGCTGGGACATTCTCTGTCCTCCTAGCCTCTTGGATTCAGTGATCCAACAGATTCCCCTTTCTCCACTTCAGGTCAGCATAGTGATGCCTGACCTGCCCACCAGTTTGGGGTAAGCCAGTGGCACTGGTGAGAGCACGAGTGAGATGGTCCCAGGCTTCCTCTTTGTATTGGTAACCCTGGTACTGGCCTTGCAGCAGTCTCTGGTCATGTTCTTTCACAAGGAGTCCTGCCATGACTCTGGACTCCTCCTGGATGCCCCAGCGCTGTGCGTGAAAGTGCACACCCTCTCCCATACCAGTCATCATAGTGCCTACAGGAGGAAGCTGCAACAGTATACATGCGTGTGATGCATGGGCTGTGTTAGTAGGTGATGCCCTTTCCCCTGGAAAACACTGCACCCATGTACACATTATTGCTTTGCACCTGTTCTGCACCCTGCCATGTATTGTGCACCATACCTCACAGGTGTGCACACCATTGCTGAACGTGTATTAATGTGTCAGTCATGTCTGCTATAATGCTCACAGCCCCTATTCGTTTGTCCGACACATACCTGGGATGATATGTGGTCATATGTCATTTGTGAATGCCTGATGTCTGATTTACAGATCTTAACATCAGCGGTGCATGTATGACCAATACAATACTATTACAGTGACAACCATCAAACCTTACCGTGGCTATGAGGAGTGTACACACCCTTATTGATATGATGCAATCTTCCTTGATATGCCATGGGACCACATCACTGCATATGTTAACATTACATGAGCCTGATATGTGACATATGTCCTGTACATTCAAATGCAGTGTCTAACAAATGTGTTAGGTGTGCTGATGCTGACCGTGATGCATACACTTTGTGGGTGGATATGTGTGCACGCCCTTATCATGACAGTTTGTTGCAACCAGTTATGAGATGTATTCCCACCTATTGGGTTTAAATAGGGCCGATTCCTGCAGTTTGCTGTGATTGGACAGTTTTGAAAATGATAAACTATGAGGAAACATGGCATTGCTTAAAGGGGTATAGCAATGGGCAAAATGAGTTAGCTGGCCTACACATTGCTTACGCCTAGTAAGCTGGACTGTGCAATGTTTAGTGTTGCTTAATTTTTTAATTTGCATACTCTTTGCTTTTTGGCATTGATTATATTATTCATTACATGTTATATATGTGTTTGGTATCCATGATTCATGTTTATGTACACTGTATGGGGTCTTTGTGTTTATTAGGGGATTTCAACAGTTTATTACAATGACACCTCACATCTGGGCTTAATGCAGTACTCCAGTTCACATATTTATGTTATGTGGTAGGTTATACAACATAAAAGTGTATATCGATTCCTTTCACATATTCAGTTTGATTTTCCTATAGTGAGGATCTGTCTGGGTTTGTGCTGTTTGACTGTCCCTTAAATATGGGTTGCACATGTGCACATCTGCAATCTTAAGTTATGGGTATCTGTGACTCCGGATCTGTCCTGGTCCCCTATCCGTTAAATATGGGCTGCACATGTGCACATCTCCAATCTTGAGGAATCTCCTCATACTTTAATGACTTGATGTATAACAAATACAATGATACTTTAATTTCATGCCAAAGTGTTCTCAGGTCATTGTTTCTGATTCTGTTTCATCCCTGCACTTTGTGTACAATGTGCGTATTTATTTTTCAATGTAATTTAATTTAATTTCAGCATCAAAGTTAACGGGATATTATTAGCAAAATCTCTCACCACCTTTGTGCAACCAAAACTGTTCTGAATAACAAATATAAATGTATTTAACGTATTTATTTGTTGTGTTGGAGAATATATTTTACATTCTACACAATTTGTTAGTTTGTAGGTTTTCAGTCCTGCCATATCGTGTGTGTGTGTGTGTGTGTGTGTGTGTGTGTGTGTGTGTGTGTGTGTGTGTGTGTGTGTGTGTGTGCATGTGTACATATATATATATATATATATATATATATATAATATATATATATATATATATATATATATATTTATATATATACGTATATATTTAGATATATATATATATACATATATATATATATATATATATATATATATACATATATATATATATATATATATATATATATATATATATATATATATATATATATATATATATATATATATATATATATATATATATATATATATATATATACATGTGTGTGTGTGTGTGTGTGTATAGATAGATAGATATAGATGTGGATATAGATATATATCTATATATGTATACATATGTATATATGTATATATATATAGATATATAGATATAGATATACTGTAGATGTATATAATTTTCTATTATAGGTTCATAGGATAATACTAGGCTTTTGGGCCAGCGGCCTTTATAAGTCTAGCCAAGAATTTCACCCATGTTCTCTCAAAGTCAACCCCTGTTTCCCCTGTCCCTGTCCAGCAGGGAAACAGCTGGGATCCCAGGGGTATATTTTCTGTTTCCCATCCAGTCATCCAGGTTCCTTTTAAAGAGGGCTAGGGAGGTACTCTGCTTGACATTGAGAGGGAGTCTATTCCACAGATGGGGGGGGGGGGGTGTTTGGGATACAAATCTATCCTGCCAACAAGTTCTATTAATGTCACAGACCAGGTTAAGGCCTTGCTTTTGGGTTGCATGAGTGGAGTTTGTCCTATGGGTATGCAGAAACTCCATCAAGGCTGGGTCTGAAATGGCCTTCTATGCCAGAAACAGGTCACCTCTGAGCAGTGTGTATGAGACTGAGTAGAGGGATAGGGGTTTTAGCTTATCTGTATAAGATAGGTGTTTGAGACCCTGGATTTTCCTGGTCAGGAACCTCTGTTGTTTCTGAAACTGCTGCATGTGCTTGTCAAGGTACATGCCAAAGGGGGCATTGTACTTGATAATGGGTATGATAAGGGAGGAGTACAGGGATGTTTTGACCTCCTTATTCCTGAATGAAACACCCTTATTTATGAGGTGAGCCATGTAGAAAGCCTTCCATACAACAGAGGCAACATCATGGTCAAAGGACAGGTTGCTATCAACCTGTGTGCCTACGTCCTTCACAACTGACTGCATGCTTATACATTGTTATTAATGTGATAATTAGTGGGGATGACATTTTCTGCAAAGAGGATAATGATGCATTTCTTGGCATTCAGTTTGAGGCCATACTTCTGACAGCAGTTATTAGTTTGGGTAAGGTCCTCTTGGAGGATGTTCACATTACTAGGGGAATTTAAGACAGCACCCAGCTTGCAGTCATCTGCAAACCTGGTCAGCCACAGACCACTGGTTTTGGCTTGCACCTCAGAAAAGTATATCCCAATCAGTAGAGGCCCCAAGACCAATCCTTGGGGTACATTGCTTGTTACCAGTCTACTAGAGGTGGCTTCCCCTAGTTTGACTGAGTGGGTTCTATCACTGAGCCAGTCAGCTACCCAAATGGTAACATACAGGTTGATGCCTAGCTGGGAGAGTTTATCTGTTATGCCCGAGTGGGGAATAGTGTCATAGGGTAGGCACTGTGCACAGTCTTCCCCTCATCCCTGTCTTTGGTGACGGTTTCAAAGAAGTTGACCAAGTTTAACAGACATGATCTCCCTTTGGCAAAATAAAACTGTGTGGGATCAAGCTTTTGGAAGTTGCCAATGTCCTTGTTTATAAGGTCCATAATGATGTGTTCCATGGCCTTGCAGATCAGGCTAGTTAGGCTGATGGGCCTATAATTGCCTGGGTCAGTGGAAGCTCCAACTTTGTGTAGAGGGATGACAGTGGCTATCCTCCATTCAGCTGGAATGAAGCTGGTGCTCAGGCTTTGGTTGAATATGGTGTCTAATGGAGCTGAGAGCTCATGCCTGAGTTCATGCAGGATGCAGCCAGGGATGTTATCAGGTCCCATAGAGACCATACTTTTTGTCTTTGAGAGGGCAGGTGCTGGGGATGTCCTGGTTTACTGATGGGGGACAGGGGGGTGAAGTTTTCACTGAACCTGTTTGCCAGCAGGTTGGCTATATCTGTGGTGTTTGTGTATTACGCGCAATGCCTTTATATACGTTTTTTTCCAAAATGTTCTGCACCTTGTCTTACATTATGTTTGTCTGTCCAGTTTTATTAGTTTGGTCTTCAAAGTTATAGCTATAGTTTGCTCTCACTTCATTTCTTTTTATCTTTATCTATCCATCGTGCTTGAATTCCACTTCTGCATTTTGCCAAACTGTTTGATATTCTTTCAGAAATTGGTATACTACTTTATTCTATTTTCCATTTTTTGTTTCTGCCTTTTATCATGGAGGTCAGGTTGTGACTGAAAAGTGTATGTCAGCCAATATACTTTCTTGGTTACCAAAGTGAAATTAATAGGTAAACAAACAAGCACAAAGCTAAATAATGGGTATAAATTAAATGATTTTATACAGAGGTTAAGTTTAAGTCAGGGTACCTTAGAGAGTACAGTACAAATCTATTTGTTTTACTTTTTTATTAAAATGCACAATTAAATGTTTGCTTAAAGGTACCATGTCATCCATGTACATTGTGGCTGCTCTTACAGGACATAAAATACAGTAGACGGGTATTCAGAAATTAAAAATTGCACACTGTGTAATGCTAAACTTTGCAGTAAGTGTTATCATGCAGGCATACCTCTCAACCTCTTAGAGCAAGAACTCTGGACAAAGCCATAAATAATGGAGGGACAAAGGCCCAAAAATAGGAACATTTTTTAAATATTGCTTTTACAAACTTAAATTGATAGAATAACAGGTTTTGCATTAGCATGGTTCTCCTGCAGGGTATAAAGTCTGAAACTCAAGTGTCATTATTTTCTGACTACAGTCCTCAATGTTTCGCCAGAAAAGCACAATATTGCTAAACAGACCAAAAATAAGAGGCAAAAATCTGTATAGCTGAGTGGTATGCATGCAGGGCATATCCAGGTCAGAGATATTTGTAGAATAATCACATGAGTGTGAATTTGTGTGGTCATTAATACTTACTTTCATACGTACCATATTTGTGGGTGAACATGAAAATATTTTATTTTGGTATGTGTGACTATGGATGCTAGTATCAACCATGTCTGTTAATTATAAGATGTATACCTATGTGAATAAATTGCCTATGTGCATGCATACACATAGGCATATGCATGCATATTACTCAGGCAAAAAAGCTTAAAGATTGCAATGTATGCATGCATGTACACATACACATATGTATGTATGTGTGTTGAATTAAATATTGAGATACATATGTAAATATGCAGGTAAAAACGGAGTCACTTATCATGTTTTACATTTGCCATTACTATTTTAAATGATTTAGGTGGTGATAGTGATACTTACCAATGAGTTTGTTCGATGTTTTGCACAAATTCTTTGATGATTATTCATTGTACACACACACACACACACACACACACACACACACACACACACACACACACATATATATATATATATATAAAATGTATGCTCAGAACACATTATTGATTACATTTAGAGGTAGTTACACAAATGAGGGTGTGGATAACAGAGTAGACGACAAGGACAGTACAGTAATGTGATGCAGTCTAGTCAGCACCCAGATGTACTAAAAGTATATTTCCACATTGTAGGATAACAGCAGAACTGTTTGCATTGTTGAGAAAGTGAAATGACAGAAAACAATGTATACAGTGTATGAATGTTGTACTACCTGGCATAATATTATTGTACTCCATAATAAGTCATTATGGCTACATTACCCTTTAATGTTTAACTGACCCTCAGCATTATGTCAGACATTTGCATAGACCTAAAATGTGACGTCAACACAATGACCATACCTTGTGTGTACTGTTGCAGACATTTGACAAGGTGATGGCAGTCCTATCCTTGGACTGAGACAACATGTCCTTGTTTTCATTTGATGCATTCAGGTTTGGGGTATAGCACTGTAGCGTTTATCATCAGTGCATAGCAATATGAGCAATCAGCAGCGGTGACATAATGAGTGGGAACACTGTTCTGTCACTGACATGAGATATGCAGTCATAGCAATGAGAGCAGTCAACAGAGCTGACATATTGAGTGGGAACACTGTTCTGTCACTGGCATGAGGTATGCAGTCACAGCAATGAGAGCAGTCACCAGAGGTAACATAATGAGTGGGAACACTGTTCTGTCACTGGCATGAGGTACGCAGTCACAGCAATGACAGCAGTCACCAGAGGTGACATAATGAGTGGGAACACTGTTCTGTCACTGGCATGAGGTATGCAGTCACAGCAATGACAGCAGTCACCAGAGGTGACATAATGAGTGGGAACACTGTTCTGTCACTGGCATGATATCTGCAGTCTAGCTGTCTAGACAGTACACTTTGTGTCAGTAGAATATTTCTCATTCAGGGCTGGGATGTGTTTGTATGGTTTGGGTCATCCAGAAGTGTACTGGCAGGCCTTATGTAAATGTTGTTGTTGTTTATTCATGTCTTGCTAAGTCTTCCAAGATGACAGTACTGCATCTGTATAAGTTTTTAGGTTTTGTCACTTCTCTGTACTAAACAACACTGTGTTATGTGATGCTATCATGTAGCCTATGTACAGACGTGATTAATAGGTCTGTGAACTGCGATCTGCATTATCAGATATGTATCATATCTGAAATTTATAAACATTCAAGAATGCCTAGAATTTCAAGTATGTCAGTAAAAAACGAAGACAATGTTATTTTCAAACCACATGAATATAAATGTAGATTGTGTTACATACATACATACGTACATATAAAAGTAGCTCTTCTAACTTGTCAAAATATAGGGTTATCGATGGCATGAGATTTTGGTTGCAGCACTTAATTGTTACTGCCTTAGTAAAAGTACCCCTGTAATTACCTACTATAATATACTAGGAATGGTACTGAAAAGTATATGGTAAAATGTATAGTCTGCATTTGCTTCAGCTTTCAAATGTTAATCAGTTTAATTAACTGTACTGCAGTTAAACAGGCAGGAAAGATGTGAAAGTTGAAAACCTTTTTCCACAATGAATGATAAAAAAAGTGAGGAAAGAAATCCAGTAGGATGGAATCACTATTAGACAAATAGTTATGGTGTGATTTCTGAAGGACAACATACAGCATCAGCTAATGAGAAAATACTTTTAGAGCAGTGATTAGATTCAGTTTGAAAGCTGCATGACATTTTTTAGAGAAAAGATGCAAAATATTTTATTTTTGAATATTTGGACATTTGTTAGTCAACATGTTTCTTTGCAAGACACAACTGTCCAAAGCAATGCTGTGCTGTAAAATGAGGGAAAATCTGTATGACTATATAAGCGCACCTGCATCATCATCACACACACACACACACACACACACACACACACACACACACACACACACACACACACACACACACACACACACACACAACACTAATAACAGACTGTATGAAAAATAATTGATAGTGGAGGGAAAACATTTGTAGCAACAAGCATGAAAAACACTATTGCCTAGGCTTGAATATTTATTTGCAAATGCAGGTACATAGTAAAGTAGCTATCACTTCATTGCTAAAGAGGCTCCAGGTCTATGTGTGACAAGAAAAAAGCATCTGTAGCTGAGTAGAATCCAGTCATTCAGCTAATCTAATTGCTCATGAGTGGGGGAAGGAAAATACAAAAGGACAAACTGCAGCTGCAAGTTATAAGCATTTCCTCTAAAACCCCCCACTGAGAGTTTGTGTAATTTGACCTACAGTATGCTAAAAGGGCTATTTGAAAACCTTGCCTCTAGCTGAACATGTGACTTACAGAGTACTAAAATGTAAACAAACTGCTCTAGCAAAAATCTGAGCCAGTGCCCCTCAAAAAACTTCACCAAAGCTGATTACAGCTTCCTGGGGGATGGCATAAACAGCTTCACAGCCCCCTCCCTCTCTTTAGGAACTGGCACCAGTATCCTAAACTATACCAAAGCACTATATGAGCATTTAAATAGATGCATGGAATCAGGAATACCTGACAAGACTAAATCATCCTCCGTAAGGAAGAGTAAACCTGTCTGGTGGACATCTGCAATAAATAAACTCTATAACAAAAGGAAAAAAAATGCTGTCCAGGACCAAGAAGGAGCAGGTGTCCAATTGGAAGCACTATCTCCTTAGCCTTAACAAGCAAATAGAAGCACTTTTGAGATTTTAAGTATTTTTTTCTCTGTTTATTTGCTAAGTTTTTCTGCATAGCTGCCTAGCTTGAGCATTTTCTGGCTTGTTAAACTTGATTTCTGTATTAGTAGCTGTATTTAGAGCACAACCAAAAGCTGTTTGCTGAATTTCCTGTTTGCACTTAATTTTAAATCGTTTTTTTCTTAAAACTTGCATATTTTCTGTCCTTGACCTAGCACTCTTGTGTGGGGTCATTTACTGCACTGTTATAACTTGATATTACTTGTGAACCTCTGCTATCTCTGAAAAAAACAAAAAAAAAATCTTGCTTTTTTCCCACTTTTCTGAGAGTTAAAAAAGTTCAGTTACAGGCTTGCTGTTACTGAACTATTTGAAAGTTTCTGTGAGGCCATTTTTGCTTGCGCTAAAGGAAAGTCTCTCTGTTGATCAGTGGCAGTGAATAACATTGAGCAGCTTCCCTGCCCCCCCGTAGAGGTGGTTACTGACTTGAAACTGTAGTTTTTTTGTCCGTTTTGGGTCTACTCCTGCTTCTTTCCAGCCCCTGCTATCAAGCACGCTTTAACGTGCTTTAGCGCGGAGTTGCCACTAGAGCAGCATCGGGCAGCGCCGGTTAAACAAGGTTAAACTCTTTCTGGCTCCAGAAAGTCTGTTCTTCAATTTTTCCCTTAGAACTGCTCTGTTAGGAACCTAAACAGTTTACACCTTCACTAAAAAGTGCAGCACTTGTTTCAAATAGCTTTTTCTTCTCAAAAAGCTCAGCACTTGTCTTATAAACATATCTCTTGTCTTATAAGCATTCTCTTTGCAGGTCAAGCACTCCTATATTATACAAATCTCTCACTAGCAAAACCCCCCAGGAGTGCCCACTTCCCTGCTAAGCCCACTACTTTTCTGTCTCATACCAACTCATAAATCTTTCTAGCATGTCGAAGGGTCAGATGCTGGCGTCCTCTCCTGCCCAGTTGGTGAATCTGGGAATTCTGAGACAATGTTACAATTGCCTCATGTACACGGACAACCCTCTCCTCCTCCCACGTAACACTAACACTTGCGAGAGATGCAGCTATTTAGCCAAACTGGAGGCTGAGCTCTCTCAACTCAGGACTGGCAAGACCAGGCAGGAGGAGAAGGCAACTACACACACCGCAATACCAGTCTCACATAACTCAACCACACCACTGAATCGAACACATAAACACACTAAGACATACTCGGAGGCTCTGAGTAAAAATTTACCTAAACAGCAGAGGCCTCCAAAGCAGACACCCAAGCAACTGCAAACTCAATACACCACACAAACAACACATAAACAACAAAATCAGTGTGCAAAGCAGTCACTGCCCTTAAGGCCAAATACAACACCAAACATACTTGTCATAGGTGACTCCATAGTCAGACGCACTGACGTCCCACTCACCAGGCTGAACAAGGAGAAGGTCACGGTAAGCTGCCTATCGGGCGCTAGAATCCGCCACATAACACAAGCACTCAGGTCACTCCATGGCAAGTACAAGTATGACACAGTCATTGTCCATGCTGGTGTGAACGACCTGAGACGTACCTCCCTGGACTACATGAAAAGAGACATAGAGGAGCTCTCTGATTATGTAGCCCAGGCAGGTATGACCCTGACCCTGACCCTGAGCAGTATCCTTCCTTCACCAAGAATGATGCCACAATATAGTGACAAGATGATCAGCTTTAACAATTGGCTTAATTTCTGGTGTCATTCAAAGGGGATCCAGTGCCTGTCTGCCTGGGATGACATGCTCGACAAGCCACGCTGCTTCACAAGGGACGGCTTGCACCTGTCACCCCTGGGATTCCGGATATTGGCTAAGGCTCTTGCCACCCCCATAGTGCCTTTTTTAGGCAAGGCTCAAATTCTAAACCTACCACCCTAGAAAACAAAAACGTGAAGAAACTAAGGGTAATGCTGCTCAATGCCAGAAGTCTAAATCTCAAAATGCACGCACTCGAGGCCCTTCTCAGTATGGAGAACATCGATGTCTGTGCTGTGACTGAAACCTGGTTCAAGGCTCCTGAGAGCACCCCGGCACTATCAGGTTTCATCTCATATCATGCGTTCCGGCCCCAAAACCTGGACCACACCACAAAAGGAGGTGTATCCATATTCATCAAGGATACCCACACCTCCAGGTTGGTGGCTACGCACGAAGCATCGGAAACCATCCAGGTGCAATTAACCATAGGCAAAACTGCTCTACAATTTGTAGCATGCTACAGGCCACTCTCTCAAACTCAGGAAACCCACACAGCCTACCTGAAGACACTGGAGGGTATAAATGTATCACCAAACACCATCATATTGGGTGACTTCAACTACCTGAATATAGACTGGGAACATTACTCAAGCCCAAACTTTCTAGCCCAAAGGTTCCCGGAGTTCATAAATTCAAATGCCATGGAACAACTAGTCACCGTCCCCACAAGAGGAGAAAATATACTAGATCTCATCATCACGAACATGGGGACAAAATGCTCCACACCGGAAGTATATCCCTCATTGGTGAGATCAGATCATAAACTAATCTCACTAGAAATCCACATCACCCCCCACCCCAAACAAAAAAGACCACAGTGAAGAACTTCTCTAAAGCAAACTTCACACTACTCAAGACAGGTGTGGTATCCTTCGAGGCCCCCGAGCCAATGGAAACCACAACCCAAGCTGCGGAAGCCCTTACAAATGCCTTCTATGAACACCTTCAGGACTGCATGGATCAGGCAATCCCAAATAAAACCAAGACTCTTTCCACCAAGGGCAAACGTCCAGTCTGGTGGACCCCAGCCATAAACAAACTTTACAATAAGAGGAGAAAGCTATTACATGATAGAGCAAAATACCAAAAAGGGAAGGCATCTTTGATCAGCACTAGCAAGAAACTACGATCCCTCATAAAATCATCCAAGGCCAACTTTGAGAGAAATATTGCCATAGATTCAAAAGACAATCATAAGGCCTTCTTCAGCTATGTCAGAAACCTGGGTGGAAACTCCCAGATATGCTCAGAATTAGTCCAAAATGATACAAAAATCACTGAACCCACAGACACTGCCAACATACTGGCAGACAGGTTCAGCGCAAACTTCACCCCCCTCTCCCCCCCAAAAGGAGAGATAACTATCCCAACTGAGAGTAGCCTCACAGACATCTTAAATGCGCAGGTGAAAGCTGCTTTCTCTAAAGCTAAAACACAGCATCAATGGGACCGGATGGGGTCCCTGGCTGTGTGCTACATGAACTCAATGAAGAACTAAACCCGCACATAAGGCAGCTGTTTAATCTTAGCCTCACCACAGGATATGTGCCCAAGGAGTGGCGTACGGCAACTGTGGTCCCACTCCACAAAGGCGGTGCCTCTATGGACCCTGGTAATTACCGCCCCATAAGCTTAACAAGCCTGGTCTGCAAAGCTATGGAGAGGATCATAATGGAACTCATAAACAAGGACATAGGGGACTTGCAGACCTTGGACCCAACCCAGTTTGGCTTTGCCAAGGGCAGATCTTGCCTTTTGAACTTGGTCGACTTCTTCGAAACAGTCACCAAGGCCATTGATGAGGGAAAGGCAGTCCATACAGCCTACCTTGAACTTGCAAAAGCTTTCGACACAATACCCCACTCGGGTATTATAGAGAAACTTACCAGCTTAAATGTAAACCCATATGTCACAAGATGGGTTGCAAACTGGCTAAAGGACAGAACCCACAGGGTTAGAGTTGCTGGAGCCATGTCAGACTCCAAGCCGGTTACAAGTGGAGTCCCACAGGACTCAGTCCTTGGCCCCCTATTGTTCGGCATCTACTTCTCAGAAGTACAGGCAAACATAGGAGGACTATGGCTGACAAAGTTTGCGGATGACTGCAAACTGGGTGCCATAGTGGATAGTACATTGGACACAGACATCCTTCAGAGGGGTCTCACGGAAACTGATAGCTGGTGCCAGAGCCATGGCCTGAAGTTAAACGCAAAAAAGTGTATAGTCATACCCTTCGGGAAAAACAAGGTAACCCCAAGCTACCATATAGGTGGCAACCCACTAAGCACAGAAGAGGTTATCAGGGACCTGGGGACCCAGGTTGACAGTGGCCTCTCGTTTGATGCTCACGTTGCTAAAGTGGTTCAAAAGACCTTCTACATTGCCCACCTGATCATGAAGGGATTCACATCCAGATCAAGTGAGGTCATTGTTCCCCTGTACTCTTCACTTATCAGACCAATGATCGAGTACAATGCCCCATTCGGGATGTATCTCACCTGACACTTGCAGCAATTGGAGAGACCCCAAAAGTTCCTCACCAAAAGGATAAAGGGACTCCAAAACCTGTCATATGCTGCCAGACTGAAGAAACTCCAACTCTATTCAGTTGCATACCGTCTGCTCAGAGGTGACCTGTGCCTGACATACAAGGCCATGACCAACCCGGAATTAATGGACATGCTCCACCTCAAAAAATCCAAATCCACCAAAACCACTAGAGCAAGAGACTTAAACCTTAGCACGGATATAAATAGGACGTGCTGGAGGGATAGATTTATCACCCAGAGACTCCCCATGCTGTGGAATAAAATCCCGGTCCATGTGAGGCAGAGCACCTCGCTGGCTCTGTTCAAGAGAAATTTTGACCGGTGGATGGGAGATCGTAGGTTTACCCCGGGAATCATCTCTGTGTCACTACTGGACAGAGGCACAACAAACTAATGGGCACAGTATTTCTAACATAAGGGGCGGCATAAGCCACATAACTTTGGGCTAGGCTTATAAATGCCCTAGGGCAGTTAGCCTAGTATAAACCTATGAACCTATGAACCTAGTGAAATCCTCAAAGAAAACTTTGAGTCCTAAGTCATAAGGCTTTTTTCACATATGTCCACAATCTCAAAGGAAGCACCCAGGTCTGTTCAGAACTGGTGGTCAAGGACACCAATTATACAAATGCCATAGATATAGCAAACTTGCTGGCTGACAGATTCAGCAAAAACTTCACCCCTCTGTCTCCCCATCAGTAAATCAGGACATTCCCAGTACCTTCCCCTTCCTCTTATATCTAGGGAACAGGTCATCACTGCTCAAAGGCAAAAAATACAGCCTCCTTGCGACCTGATAACATCCCAGGCTGCATCCTGCATGAACTCAGGCAGGAATGTGCAGCACCATTAGGCTCCCTATTCAACAAAAGCCTGAGTACCGGTTTTGTTCCAGCTGAGTGGAGGACAGCCACGGTCATCCCTTTGCACAAAGGTGGAGCATCCACCAATCTGGGAAATTATAGACCAATCAGCCTAACTGACCTGATCTGGAAGGCCATGGAATGGATTATCATGGACCTCATTAACAAAGACATTGGACCCTCCAAACACTCAATCCCACACAGTCTGACTTTGTGAAGGGGAGGTAATGTCTGTTAAATTTGATTGACTGCTTTGAGATCGTCACCAAATCCATGGATAAGATGAAGATGGTGCACACCACCTACCTCGACTTGGCCAAAGCCTTCAGCACTATTCCCTACTCAGGCATAATAGATAAACTCTCTCAATTAGGCATCAATTAGTATGTTACCACACGGGTAGCTAACTGGGTCACTGATAGAATTGACCTAGTCAAAATAGGGGAAGCCACCTCAAACAGTACAGCCGTAACAAGCGGCATACCTCAGGGTTTGGTCTTGGGGCCTCTGTTATTTGGGATATACTTTTCTAAGGTGCTGGCCAAAACCAATGGGCTATGGCTGCCCATGTTTGCAGATGACTGCAAGATGGGCACTGTCATTAATTCCCCTAGTGATGTGGACATCTTCCAAGAGGGTCTCCCCTAAACAAATGACTGGCGCCAGAAATATGGCCTTAAGCTGAATACCAAAAAATGCATCATCATCCCCTTTGAGGAGAGTGACATCCCCAGAAATTATCACATTAATAACAATGTCCTAAGCATGCAATCAGTCATGAGGGATTTAGGCATCCAGGTTGATAGCAACCTGACTTTTGACCACCATGTTGTTTCCATTGTATGGAAAGTTTTCTACATGGACCACCTCATAAGTAAGGGTATGTCATCCAGGGACAAGACAGTCATAACATTCCTGTATTCTTCCCTTATAAGGCTCATTATTGAGTACAAAGCAATGTTCAGCATGTACCTCGCAAAGCACATGCAGCAGCTGAAGAGACTGAAGAGGTTCCTTACCAGGAGAATCCAGGGCCTCAAAAATCTACCATATACAGATAGGCTAAAAGCCCTATCCCTCTACTCAGGTTCTTACAGACTCCTCAGAGGTGACCTCTGTCTGGTATACAAGGCAATCTCGGACCCTGCCTTGATGGGACTGCTGCATGTCAGCAAGTCAAGCTCCACTCAAGTAATCCACACATGCTGCCTCAACCTGGTCTGTGACATCAATAGGACTTGTTGTCAGGACAGATTTGTGTCCCAGAGACTCCCCCATCATTGAATAGACTCCCTCTCCACGTCAAGCAGAGTACCTCTTTACCCGTTTTTAAGCGGAACCTGGATAACTGGATAGGAAACAGAAAACATATCCCTGAGATTCCACCTGTGTCCATGCTGGACAGGGTCATCGGGTACTGACTTGTCTAAACATAGGCTAAACTCTTGACTAGGCTTATAAGGGCTTCTGGGCCAATAGCCTGGCAACTTCCTATGATCCTATGACTGTGATATATGGAACAATTTCAAGTAGATCAGAAGAATGAACAATTTAGCACTTATGAACAGATTTTTTTTTTTACTTATGAAGAGATGAGAGGATTTTAGGTTCATAGGTTCATAGATTAGTACTAGACCAACTTCCCTCGAGGGCTATTTTAAGCCTAGCCAATTACCCCCATGTGAGAATCAAACCCTGCACCTTGTATCTGTAAGATAAACACCTTAACCATTATGCCAACCTCCCACCCTTTTGATCTGAAAAATGAGAACTGGCTGGTGTACAGAGGAATGGTCAAGAGAATAATAGAAGAAAAGAAAGAGAAGACTAGGAAAGATGAGGTTAAGAAGGTAAATGGAAAAAAGTATGAGTGCAGAGGGAAAGAAAAGTGAAGAAAAGGGAGTATATGTGAGGATTTGGTGGAAGAACTAGAGACAATTGGTTCTGGTAAATTAAGGGAGAGGCTGGCCAAAGAAAGTGAGATTTGGGAAAGTGATGAGAAATTATATGAGTTGTGGGAAATGAAGGCTTTAAAAGTCTCACAGGCAGTGAGGGACCAGCATGTGAGGTTATTACAGAAATCATACAGGTATTAAAACAGATGAGGTAAGGAAGGACATTAGGAGAATCTAGAGCATTGGTGATGTAGGGAAAAATAATTAGATACTATTCACATGTGCTATGGTTGTAAAGAGGTACAAAAAGCATGGCAGAGTATGAAAGATGTGGCAAAAGTTACATAATACCGAGGTTAAGGAGGGGTGGTTATTATGCTTCTTTGGGGTAGCTGTGGAGTAGACCGTGTAATGGTAAGAAGAAAGGAGAGTAATGTTATTAATGATAGGATGGCTGAAAAGGGAAATTGTCAAGGGGTGGAAGTTAGAGTATATCATAAAAGTAGTGTGGGTAGCAGAACCTAAATTACAAGGCTAAAATTGCAATGCAACACTGCATGAGGAAGACAGCAAAGGAGGGGTCAGCTAGTAAAGGGTCTTGAGAGAGGCAAGAAGAGGGTAGATAGCTAGTCAGGGAAGTGAAGTTTTTAATTTTATGTGGACACTTTGAAGGATGTGGTAGATGTAATATGTGAATTATGGAAATGTATCAAAATATAAAATAATCTATGAGACGTTCTGTATGTGATGTCTGAGATGAACAATGTTTAATCCACAACAGTATTAAATATGTACACGTGAATCTTTCTTTTGTAATAAGGAAGCATGAGTTTAGGTTTAATATTGCTGTGGGTCATTTTCAATAAAATGGATTTAGATGAAAAAATTCCTAGGCCATAACAGTCGAAATCACAACAATACATAAACTGTAATAGAAACTAATATGTATGAATATTATCATTCTGAAAAACAAGACATTAAAGTATATAAATAAAAAATATTTAGCAACAGAAATGAATGGATATTATTGTTGTATTATCCATATCTAGAATGTGTGAAGTGAGATTTTATATTCAGCTTTTGCTATCAAAAACACTGTCTGTATTATAATTTCTTAATTCATATGTCATACTATGAGCAGACCTCTTCAGGGACTCATAGCATTCAATTCAACAAGCTGGAACCCAATTATTTCTATTTTGGTCATTCACATTCTAATAAAAAAACCCATCAGAATGATTTCTTATTATCTTACAGAAATCAGGCATGTAACTAACCCAAACACTTCAAAGTGTAAATAGTCATGCTGTGTACTTAGCATTAGTCTAACCATTTTATATGAGATGACATGTGAAGGTAGCTATACCCATACAATTCACTAGTGTCATGCAAGACCACCTAATCAGGTTTTGTAGGGATACATGAAGTTTAGACATGCCACAAAGGCCAGTGGCCAGACAGCAGCATCTGCGATTCATGTGCCACAACATAACTGCATCATCAGAACAGACTAACCCCAGGCAAGGCAGGTCCAAGAAGCCAAGAATGAAAAGCATAGAATTCACAGGACTATCATAATTAGTGACAAGGGGAAAAAAATGGCACAGTAAAACAGCTCATTGCAATCCCTGCTACAGACTATGATACAGGAAAACATATATGTGCAGCACTTCCATGGCCATAGACAATCACAGGGCATTAGTTGTGCACCTACTGTTGTGTCAAGATAACACAGATACAGGAAGCAGGCCATGTAGCCAGTGAAAAGAAGAAAAGGTGACTATATAAGCTACCTAAAACAAAACTAAGAAATCCTATGTATTTTCTTCCCACCCTGTACCCACTCCCATTTCTGTATAGCTGATATGGGAGCAACAGTTCTTTCATTAGACAACATTTTAAAATAATTCCATAAACACATATCGCATGTCCATTTCAAGCAAGGATGTCTATTTATATAATAAGGAGCTCCACATTTAAAAAGGGTCGTTGTAGTGTCCCATTCCATACCATCAGCCAGATGAATAAGTCATTTATTCAGCCTCAGTTGTTGCCTGTAAATGATCAAAGATCTTAATGCAATGTCCAACTCTAAATATATGCAGTAATCAAGAATTTGTACTAAAGTTAGATTCAGAACCATAAGTTGAATTGCTGTATACATACTATGCCTACATGAATGGAGAATCCACCTGCATGAACTCTGCCACTATTTCTCCCACTCTCTACCCTCATCGATATTTAGATGAATAGATAGCAGAAATCTCACAATAGGCTGGATCAACATATACATTCAAGGAAATACCATCTACATATAAAACAGCTATACTGATCACATGTACTGCAGCTCTACCAGGACCTGAAGCATCACTGTGTCCACAAAGGACAGAATGTGTAAAAACATCCTTATCTAACTAATTTCCCTTCAGTGAGACTGATCTTAACAGAGTAAAAACAATGTCAGCTGCACCTGTTGAAAAGATGTCCTGAAATTGTTTATATTCATTTGTATGTTAAGTAAATAAATAATATTCATAAATAACTACCAGCTTTACTAAGAACATTTTATTTTTAATTATTTATTTATTTTGCATTTGTTGATGAGGATTACTTTAAGGATTCCCTCTGGGATGCACTATTGGAGATGTTGGGTGGGTGGATTGGTGTGATGAGGGAGATGATTTTTCTCAGCTATGATACAGAGTCGGAACTGCCTAGACATGGTAAGTCCTTGCTGTCTGTAATTATGGTGGCTGTCAAAAAACAATTACTAGAAAATGGAAATCAAAATTTAAACCAACTATATTAGAAATAGTGAATATAGTAACAGAGACTAAACAACTAGAACTGAGATCTTTAGAAAAGGTTAAGAGCAAACTACATAGGAAAAAATGGGAATTGTGGCAATAATACATATGGGAAGGAATGCGTTTTAAAAGAAGGCAGGACATAAATGAGCTATGTAATGTTTGACTGAAAATGATTGGGCAAATTTTAAGTGATGTATAATGTTTGCAAGTAGGAGTATGTCTGTATGGTTTGTGATGCAAAATGCTTGCAACTAAGTTTGTGTTGTGTGGATTGTTTTCATTTCTATAAGTGTATGACTGCTTATGTCATATGTGATGGTTTAATAAAGATGTTTCTTGTATAAAAAAAGAGGGCAGGAACTGAATAACATACAATATTGCTTAGTTTATATGATAAATATTAATATATGTGAAGCATAATGTTTGTTAATGTTAATTTGTTAATACAGTATGATTACTTCTGTATAAATGTAATATATAAAAGCTGCTACCCATATACTTAAACAATGGGATGATAAATTTAAATTGATGTATGGTGTATCTGGAAGGTTTCATATTCCTAGTTTCTCCCCTAACAAGGTATCCATTCAAAGGGAAAAACAAACAAAAATCCCAGCCTAAAAAGAGTCAGGGTGCCAAGAGGAAACAGAAGGAGAATAATGCTTTGAAAACAAGTAAAAGGGCTTCCTTATCCCAAAAATGTCATTCCCCTTTAAATGAATGACTATGCCAAGACTCAGGGCATCCCATTGCTTTCCATGTCCCTTTGCCCCCTTCTCCCATACCTTAGCTCTATCCAGCAACCTGGCCACAAATAGTCTCAGACAAGTAGGTGCTAAGAATAATTTAATGAGGATACTTTTGGCAGAGAACAGAAAATCCTCCCTTCGGGGAAATCCTCCCACTCCCACCAGACCAGGCCAGACAAATTTGTTTTCTTTGGTTCTGCTTCACAAGTTGCAAGCAGGGATTATAGAACCAGTTCCTACACCACAAAAAGGAAAAGGATTTTACACCAGAATTTTTTTGGTACCCAAAAAGGAGCTATTGTGGAGAACAGTGTTACATTTGCTGCACCTAAATACTTTTCTGAAAGACCCCAAATTCAAAATGATCATCCTGCAGATGGTCCTATTCCTTCGGAAACCATATTTCATGGTGAGTTTACATCTGAAGGATGGTTATCATCACATTCCAATTTCTCCACACTTCCAGTTGAACCTACAAATGTTTGTTCTCATACCCTCATAAAGAATTGTCTTCCATGGGGTGTATGACTGACACAGAAAAAGTATAGCCTTTCTACCAGAAGACAAAATCCATACTGTTCAGAACATTTTCAGGGATTTCTGTAGTCAAGAAGCTGCCTCTGCAAGAGAGTTTCTTAAAAGTATAGGCTTCATGTCATCAGTGATTCTCATGACAACACTGGTCAGATTCCAGAAAGATCCACTGGCATTTAAAAATTGTCGGATCCAGCACCTGCTTCCCTTGGAGTTACAGGTACCAGTGCTGTCTTTTGTAAAGCAGGAGTTTGAGTAGTGGAGGGATCAGGTGTCTTTCTATCCAGACCTACCCTTCTCCCTCCACACCCAAGTCCAATCAATGCAGATCGAATTGTGAGATTTTTGTATGGGGAACAGTGTCCAGGGATGTTCAAATGCAAGGTTATAGGTTCATAGGTTTATAGGTTCATAGGTTAGTACTAGGCTATCAGCTCTAGGGCCTATACAAGCCTAGCCATAACAATTCCCTGAATATTTCTTCCCACATTATTTACTTTCCTGGACCCCTGTCTAGCAGGGCGACTGACGTGATCCCTGGGGTGAATTTCCTTTCTCCCATCCAATCGTCAAGGTTCCTCTTGAAGAGGTCCAAAGAGGCACTCTGCTTGACATGTATGGGCAATCTATTCCAGAGTCTGGGGAGTCTCTGGGTCAGGAACCTATCCCTCCAACATGTTTTGTTTATTGTGATGACAAGGTTTAGATCCCTGGAGCGTGTAGCTCTGAGGGATTGGGATTTCTTTAAGTGTAGCATGTCCAACAGCTCTGGGTTTGACATGGCCTTGTATGTTAAGCAGAGATTGCCTCTGAGTAGACGATATGCGACAGAGTATAGCTGGAGTTTTTTAAGGCGGTCAGCATAGGGCATCTGCTTTAGGCCTGTGATTCTTTTAGTGAGGTATTTCTGAGGCCTTTCCAGTTGTTGCAGATGTCTTGAGAGGTACATACCAAATGGGGCATTGTATTCTATAATGGGTCTAATGAGGGATGAGTACAGTGGGACAATGACCTCCTTTTTCTGGATGAAAAGCCCTTCGTGATGAGGTGTGCCACATAGAAGGATTTCCTGACTGTTGTGGCGATGTGGTTATCGAAGGTGAGACCACTGTCCACCTGTGTCCCTAAGTCTCTTATCACACTTTCTGTGTTTAGTGTACTGCCACCTATATGGTAATTCATGGATACATCTTTTTCCCAAAGGGATAACAATACATTTCTTGGCATTGAGCTTGAGCCCATGGCTCTGGCACCAAGCATCTGTTTCTGTAAGGCCCTTTTGTAGAGTATCCACATCATTTGGGGATTCAATAACGGCTCCCAGTTTGCAGTCATCTGCAAACTTTGTTAGCCAGAGTCCCTTAGTGTTGACCTGTACTTCAGAGAAGTAGATGCAAAACAAGAGCGGCCCCAGGACTGAACCCTGAGGTACTCCACTTGTCACTTGTCTGGAGCTGGATTTGGAGTCGGCTACTTTTACAGTGTGGGTTCTATCAGTAAGCCATTTAGCAACCCATTGGGTGACATAGGGATTAATGCCCAACTTAGTAAGTTTATCTATGATTCCAGAGTGGGGGGGTGGTGTCAAAGGCTTTGGCAAGGTCTAGATAGGCTGTGTGGACCACCTTACCCTTGTCCATGGCTCTGGAGACTGGTTCAAAGAAGTCAATCAGGTTCAGGAGACAAGATCGGCCCTTCACAAACCCAAACTGGGTGGGGTCCAGTGTTTGAAGGTTGCCAATGTCTTTGTTTATAAGTTCCATGATAATACGCTCCATGGCCTTGCAGATAAGGCTTGTCAGACTGATGGGACGGTAGTTTCCGGGATCCAAGGTAGATCCCCCCTTGTGGATTGAGATAACTATAGCTCTGCGCCACTCAGTGGGCACGAAACCTGAGGTGAGGCTATGATTGAACATGACACTTAGGTGAGGTGCCAGTTCATATTGTAGTTCATGTAGTACACAGCCCGGGATGTCACCTGGTCCCATGGATGCTGTATTCTTGGCTTTAGAGAGTGTGTTTTGTACCTGTGTGGCCGTTATTACTGGAATTTGGCAATCTTCCGGTATTGAGATGGGCCATTTAGGGGGTGAGAGTGGGGTGAAGTTGGCACTGAATCGATCTGCCAGGATATTGGCAATATCCTTTGGATCAGTATATTTAATGCCATTCTGTTTTAGCTCAGAGCAGATCTGAGCATTGCCATTTAGATTCTTGACATAATTATAGAATGCTTTGTGGTTGTCTTTGGAATCTTTGGCAATTTTATTTTCGTAACTAGCTTTGGAGGATTTTATGAGGCATCTCAGTTTCTTACTGAGGTTAGTAAGGGAGTTTTTTGCATCCTGGGATTTTCCTCTTTTCTGCAAAAGTTTCTTCCTTTTGTTGTAAAGTTTGTTTATGGCAGGGGGCCACCAGATTGGCTTCCTTTTTTTGGATGAGAGCATTTTGGTTCTATTTGGGATGGCACGATTCATGCATGAGTGGATGTGCTCGTACAGTGCAGTAGGATTCAGCAGTTGAACTTTCAGTTCCCGTCTGCATGGGTGTCATGAAGTTTGTCACTTCTGACTTGAGTAGCATGAAGTTGGCTTTAGAGAAGTTTTTTATGGTGGTTTCTTTACTGGGGGGTGGGGGTGGGATGTGGATGTTAAGGGTGATTAGTTTATGGTCAGACCTGACTAACGAGGGGGTGACCATAGGTATGGAGCATTGATTTCCCATGTTGGTAATGACCAGGTCTAGGATATTGGAGCCCCTTACTTGGGTCCTTTAAATGTTACAAAGCACATAAATGTCAAAGAAATGTTAGCATAGGTTCATAGGTTCATAGGTGCATACTAGGCTAATGACCCTGGAGCCTTTACAACCCTAGCACATAGGATTAGCCTGGCATCATGCCACCCGACCTTAGTTCACAATGCCTCTGTCGACTAGAGCCACTGGAGTGATCCCTGGTGTGAATTTTCTATTTCCCATCCACTCATCAAGATTTCTCTTGAAGAGGGCCAGTGAGTTGCTCTGTTTGACATGTATGAGAAGTCTATTCCATAGCATGGGCAGTCTCTGGGTTATGAACCTGTCCTTCCAGCATGTTCTGTTGCTTGTGGTAATGAGGTTGAGGTCTCTGGAGCATGTATTGCGGAGGTGATTGGGATTTCTTTAGATGTAGCATTTCTAACATAGCTGGGTCAAACATGGCTTTGTAAGTCAAGCAGGGATTGCCTCTAAATAGGTGATATGAGACAGAGAATTGTTGCAGTTTTTGAGTCTGTCCATATAGGACACATATTTAAGGCCTAGGATCCACTTTGTGAGGTACTTTTGCAGCTTCTCCAATTGTTGCAGATCTCTAGTGAGGTACATGCCAAATGGGGCACTGTACTCGATGACTGGCCCAATGAGGGAAGAGTACAGGGAGACAATGACCTCTTTCTTCCTGGATGCAAAACCCTTAGTAATGAGATGTGCCACATACAAGGACTTTCTGACCACAGTTGCAATGTTGAACCAAAAAATAAAAAACAAACTATAAAAAACAAAAAAGTTAAAGGACAAAGGCCACTCCAACAAGTTCCAACAAAATAGAAAGAAGTTTAATGAGATTAGCACTTTCATACAGGTCCATGCCTGTACTTCTTCAGACAAAGAAACATCATTTAATAAAATGCTTATATACCTTCCTCCTCACAGTAAGCCACACCTACCACAATAAACACGAGTAACTAAAATTGGTAATTGAAAGTTAAAAGTACATTAACACACAAAAATAATCCATTAAAAGCAATCAGTTAAAAACTCAATGATTCTCAGCAATGGGGAGGGCATTCTACTTTCACCAGTCTGGACGTGGGAACTCCTCATGATGCAGGGACATCTGAACGTCATGACGTACCTTATCACAATCCGGCCGGTGGGCAGCCCAGCACCGTAGCAACAATGGAAGGTCCTCATCACAGTGAAAGACTACAGAACAACATAAATAACTCTAATTCCTCCGTTTCTGTTAATAACAGCTCTTATTCTCATTCTAAACCACAGAAAATACTCACATTTTTTGCAGGGGTTTGAACAATGGCCTAGGGAACCTGTCACGCCAAAACAACAGAAAGAGAAACTGGAGGAATCAACTGCAAACACATCCTTAATTAATAACTCTTCCACCTTCTCTGGTGAGTGCTTAGACTGTCACTCGGGCAATAATTCACTTTCTGACATTATTTTGGAAGACTGTAACCTGAATATTGTATTTAACAGCACAAATGACTTCAATGTTTTCAATTATTCCACTTTCTTTGTGAACACTGAGTTGGCTGATGTGTTGGCTAGGGGTTTAACTTTTGTTCCCTCTAAAAACATTGATCTTGCCAAAACCATAATAGATTTAAAGCTATTTACTTGAAAGCTTAATCTAATGTTGGTCCTGGGGGTGAATCATGAAAATGTTCAACCAGTAAGAAATGCATTTCATGTTAACAGCACTTTTAATCTTATTTTACATCCTAACGGCCACACAAACTGAACTAAAAACAACAAACAGGATGGCAAAGCAGAGTCTGATGAACTGAAACAGGATGTATGAAACAAATTTATTAAACACTTTTCATTTGCTTTAGATGTAAACTTCTTCAGATAGAATTTATTAGCTCTAAAATGTCTTATTTAAAAAGAGTGCTCATAAGTCATATGGCAGATACACCCAATCAAAAACCTCCAATTACTTAAATACCTCCCTCTCTTAAAAATGGAATGCCTCAGTTACTCATTGTCCACTGTAACGTTTTTTTTAACAAACCCTAGTGCTGCAATTATATAACTGTTAGCTCCATAATAAACACTTAGAACGTATTAATAAATATGCATAAACATACTTAAAGATAGAAATAAAGTGAGAAATAAGAAATGAAAATAAATAAAAAAATACATAAAACCTTACATTAATTCATTAATTCATCACAACAATACCATAAAATGTAATTAATATAGTCGCATTCTTAAGTTTTTTCCACACATCCACATTTAATGGGTACTTTGACCTACTCTCATCTTTTTAAATTCTTTAATTTTAGAATACAACTGATCGAACAGGTATCATTTATACCTGGAAAGATGCATGCGTTTAAAAATATTTGTCTGAATAACTCTAGTTCTTCTAATAATAATGGTACAGAGCTACCCTTGATATCAAAGGGTGTTTGGTCAATGACCTTGTATTTAAATTTGTGCTCCTTATATACTGAGATATGTTTTGCTAAAGCATTGTCTGTTTTACCTTTACTAATAGCGCATTGATGCTTGTAAATACGCTCATGGAGCCTACGCTCCATTTTGCCTATATAAAATGCTAAACAGCACTGGCACTTACCTAAATAAACTACATTCCTTGAGTTACAGTTGAATTTCTGTTTTAATTTATATTGGGCACCATTTATATTAAATGAATTGTCCACATCAATAAACTTACAGAAATTACAAGATTCACATTTGGACATACCTAGGGTTTTCGGGATGTTTCTATGTTGTTGTTCCAACAGATTTTTTAAATTATTACTCCTTCTATATATAACCCTAGGGGAATCTCCTAATTTACTAAATAACATGGGATTATTCCTAAACAGAGCCCAATTCTTCTGTAATATTTTGACCACTATTTGACTATCCAAACTGAATGTAGTAATGAAACTCAGATGGAAGGCAACTTCTGTATCTAAGTTGTTAACATGAAGACTAACTTCAGTCTCTTGATTAAGTGTGGAAGAGACCACTAAGTCATTGTTCTTTACACTTAGGATAGGCCTATAAAACTTGTTAGATCTTTTGAGTTTCACCTCATCTATCAGAGCATCCAAGAGGGCTTCTGGGTTTTCATAGCTTAGAAACATACATCTCAAAGTAAAACATTCCTCATTGAACTTATCATCCTTATTAATGATTCTTGCCACCCTCACCAACTGGACCTTGACCACTGACCATTTCTGATGGTGAGGGTGACAACTTGAGAAATGCAGAGCAGCAATTGAATATATGCTCTTTCTATGTATTTTTGCTATAAAACCATGACAAACCCTGTCCTTTTTCAAGTTAATATCTAAATCAGAAATTTCTTCTATGCTGAAAGTGGATGTAAATTGCAAAAAATGGGTAGACTAATTGAAAGAATCCATTATACTGTTACCTATACTAATATCACCTTTCAGTAAGATGAAGATGTCATCTAGGTAACGTGTATAGAAAATTATAGCCTCTTTAAATTATTCATGTTTAAAGACCAATTCTGTCTCCCAATAAGCCCTAACTAAATTCACTATACTAGCCCCACATGGGGAGCCCATGGCTACACCAACTTTCTGTAAATAGTAGTCATTGCCAAACATAAAATAATTGTTCGACAAAATGATATCTAGTAATTCCATCACTAAGGAAATTTCTGCCTCTGGTGCTTTGTTTTTTCTTAACATGAAACCTATCCACTCAGTACCAATAATATGAGGGATACAAGTGTAGAGATCTTTAATGTCTACTGTTAAAAAATTGTACCTCTTATTATATTGTACATTATTAATCTTACTGAGGAGTGACCATGAGTCTTTGCACACTTGTTTATAGGTTCATAGATTAGTACTAAGCTAACTGCCCTTGCGAGCCATTTTAAGCCTAGCTAATTATCCCTTGTGAGACTCAAACCCTGCACCTTGTGCTTGTAAGGCAAACACCTTAACCATTAGGCCACCCTCCCAACCCTTACCTGTTCTACAAGTGCCAGGTATTTCTTGAGAATTAAATCACCAAATTTTGCACAAGTATACGTAGCTGAATTACGACCATCAACTAAAGGTCTTATGGGGGGGGGGGTTCCAGATTTTTATGGATTTTTGGGATTCCAAACAGAATTGGAATCCTGGGGTAGGATAAAGTCATATAGTTATAGATGTTTAAATCAATCCTACCATCTATAAACAAATCATTTATTATACTTCTGATTTGTTGGTAGGCTCCATTTACCTTACTGCGTGAACTTGATTGATATGCAGCACTAAGACTTTTCTCATCCTATCTACATAATCCACATTGTCCATTACTACCAACGCCCCACCTTTATCGGGTTTACAAACCCCGACATCCTGAGATTTAAGACAATTAAAACATTCTCACTCATATTTACTGGTGTTATACTTGATTTTCCTATTGTGCAGCTCATTTAACATATTTCTAATGTCCAATTCACAAATGTGTTCAAACACCTGTAATAAAGGATGATTGGGAGGGTTATACACATTTGGTATGTGGAACCCATTTGTCACAGGGTCCTGAATTGTTTCGCCCATCATCAAATTGAAATGTAGTTTTCGAGTGAGAGTCTTAATGTTCAGGATTGTCTTGACCAAGTTCAAATGGGTTGAAGGAACAAAAGTGTACCCCTTAGCGAGAAAGTCCACAATATCAGAACTAATACTCACTATAGAGTAATTGTACACTTTAAAATCTCCAGTTGTATTTGTGATGATCACTGGAAGCAAACAGTTGGTAGTTATCTCTTCTGTTTTTTGAATTTGTGATTGTTCGTGGTATTCTGGGCCAAATTGCTCTGTTTCAGCTTGGACCCTCCTGAGTATGGTTGTCAAAAATTTTGGTTCTCATAGGAAGTGTTATTAATCTTCCTCACAGAATTCTGCAATCTTTTGCTTCTACGGACTTCTAATGGGCCTGTATTAGTGTCTGGAGTTCCATCGACACCATTAAAGTCATTGAAAAAGGGGCCCTCCTCAAGATTACCATTCCTAATAAAATTATTGTTAATGTTATTATTGTTATTTGGGGCTCCTTCATTTGTGTGACTATTTTCATGGCTATTTTGTTGCCACACTTGTGCTGCAGAGGGTATAGGATAAGCTGTTCCTTAATCATATGCAGCACATTCACGTTGCAACTTTTTAATTTTATTGGCTTTTAATTTTAACATATATTGGTCAATGCTTGTGAAGATTTGACTATACTCAAATCTATAGTGCATAAATTCTTCATCAGCTTTAATATTTGAGTCTAAGTCCATAACTTCTTTGGACAAATTATCGACCCAAATATTATAATGTCTGATCATCAGTTCAAGCAAGTCGAAACCTTGTCTGTCGAACAAAGCTATGAGTTCCTTATGAAATAGTGAGTCTGCCACCAGACCCATAGGGTACTGATGTCAACATAAACCCTTTGGGATCACCCTTTGTTGAAGGCATTCCCGAAAATACAAGATTTCTAATTGCAATTTTTTAAATTTTACTAGTTTAGTGTCGAATGACTTTAATCTAGTGACTAAATTTAAAGAAGAAATATTACCTCCAGCCGGTACCCCTCCAGCATCGACTTGTACAGCACCTGAGAATGTGAAGCTGCCTACTAACCAGGTAGACAGAGAGGGGTAACCAATAAGCTCCGAGGTAACTCCAAGAACAGTCCTTGATGAAGTATTAAACTGTGATTGATGCACAGACTGTTCCATTTGCAAAGCTGTTACATTATCTGGTACTTGTGTGTTACCATTTGGACCTTGCATATTACCATTCAGTACTATGTCCATTGAGAGTGGACTGACAATAACAGCTCTGGACCCACTTGTTAAGCTGGCCCTGCCACTGGTTGCTCCTGGTTGCTCTTGATTGCCACAGCCCACAGCAAGCTCTGAGTTCCCTTAACTGTTGACCTGGTGACTGCCGAAATTGTAACCAGATAGATGGAAGTTGGTTGAAGTGAAAATATCATTTAACAAACCCTAGTGCTGCAATTATATAACTGTACTAGGGTTTGTTCAAAATGTTACAGTGGGCAATGAGTAACTGAGGTATTCCATTTTTAAGAGAGGGAGGTATTTAAGTAATTGGAGGTTTTTGATTTGGTGTATCTGCCATATGACTTATGAGTACTCTTTTTAATAAGACATTTTACAGTTAATAAATTGTATCTGAAGAAGTTTGCATCTAAAGGCAAATGAAAAGCTTTTAATAAATTTGTTTCATACATCCAGTTTCAGTTCATCAGACTTGGCTTTGCCATCCTATTTGTTGTTTTTAGTTTATTTTACATCCTACTTTAATGGCATTCGAGCGTATCTGTGAATTTGATTTGAGAAATTTGGGATTATTTAGAAATGTCCCGGATATTAATAATTTAAGCTTGGATGAAAGAATGTTATTAAAGGAGTAAACTAACAGTAATTTGAGAATATCACAACCAGACAATGGTGGGGGTATTGTCATAATGGACAACAGATTGTATAAGGGGAAAATGTCTCTACTTTTGGATATTGCTCACTACAAGGTTGTTTCACTTATGGTGCATACAAAAAAATTAAGGGATTCCTAAATGATTTATTCATTGAGGCTCAAATTCCACTTGATATTTTTAACTTCCTTACTATGTCAGCACCACAAATACCCCTCATTTTCGTAATCCCCAAAATACATAAAGATTTATACAATCCTCCTCTTTGCCCAATAGTCAATGGGCATAACTCTATTACTTACTCTATGGCAATATTGTTGATAATATACTGCAACGCTTCCTGGTGAATGAACCCCAGGTATGCAAAGACTCTTGGTCTTTCCTAGCCAATATCAACAAATTGGTATTCATGGAAAATTATAACTTTGCCACTGTTGATGTGAAAAACTTACATACCATGATCCCACATTTTATTTTTATTATTTATTTTTATTTTACATTTGTTAACAGGGGGTGTCTGACTGAGCCGAAAAGGCCCTTTTTCAGCAGAGGCCTGGGGAGAAAAGCTCCACGTAACAAAATTACAGATACATTTAGACATAATCAGTATAAACCCAAACTACAAAAGACATGTTTTTACTGTGGTATGCAGCACATCAACAGTGGAGAGAACAAGTGACCAGGGTATGGACTGGGTCATCCAGTTACTTGTAAGTAAGGGTATTGATAATGATGAATTGTATTTAGTTCAAGAATTTCGGGACCTTATACTTATGAATAACTTTTTTCTGTTTAACGATTCTTACTATGTACAAACGAAAGGTGTAGCTATGGGATCACCGTGTAGTGCTCGTTTCTCCAACCTTGTGATGGTGTTCTGGGAGAAGGAGTATATACTGAACAAAAACCCTTTTTATGACCTCATCCACTTTTATACCTGGTACCTGGATGATATTCTTATCATTTTTAAAGGTAATGAAACTCTTTAGGCAACTCATTGATTACATGAATGGTACAACAGAGTTCCTAAGATTCACTAGTGATTTCTAGGGAGAAAGCATTTCCTATCTGGATATACGTTTGAGTAGGGACCATTTTAGATTATGCTAAGTTGCTATAATTTTTAGGAAGGAAACTTATTCGAATTCCTTCCTTCATTTTTCAAGTTCACATCCAGGACACCAGAAAAAAATCAGTTGTCGCAGGACAACTGGTTCGAGCAGCTAGAATGGTTTCTGACTTTGATGATTTTCAGCTGAATGCCGACCCTTGAAGGACATGTTTCTGAAACGTGGTTACCCACTGATATCATTAGATGATACTATGGATGAGGTAACTTTAAAAGTCCAGTGGTTTCTACAAAGCCATCTTGAATGATTCTCGAACAAATGAGATGAGGTCAGGGAATGCCAGCAGAGATATAATTATCAGTCCACATGTAAAACCCTCTATCGATTTTTCTTCATCTTTCATTACCCCCTTTTGTAATGAGGCCTTACTCTTGAAATGTATCTTGTATAAGAATTGGGACCTAATTACAGCTGATGGGAATGTTAGTAATAACTTACCAAGAAAGTGGTGATTTTTAAAAGAGGACCTCACTTGAAATCCTTATTAGAAACAAGAAAGATGTCTAATTCTAGACTAAAGGGCATGTTTAGTTGTAAAACTTGCCCCTATTGTAGGTTTATTGACACTGGATGTCTCTTTACAGTTAGGGATTACGAATTCTCATGCAGTGGCAGATTCAGTTGTATCTTTAAGAGCATAGTTTATTTGGCTAAGTGTAAATTATGTCCCGTCTTCTATATCAGTAAGACAGACAGAAGCCTCAGGGACAGGTTGTATGAACATATATATGCAATCAAAAACAAAAAGGTTGATAACACACTTACAATGCATATAATAACTTCCCTTGATCACACTTTTGTTTTTAGAGTTATAGAAAAAGTTACTGAGACTATTAGGAGTGGCCCTACTTCATTATGGTTAGAGAGGTGCGAGCTTTTATGGCAACTCAGGTGTGATGCCTTCAGGCATCCGGGCATAAATGACGTGTGTGTTCCATGGCTTGCATCTTGAAACTAAGGAGTTTAATTAGATAAGGAATCTGATAAATTTATGTCATTTTCCACTTTCTTTATATATATATATATATATATATAAAACACACTGTTTACATATATATATATATATATATATATATATATATATATATATATATATATATATATATATATATATATATATATATAGATAGGTTCCGTTCAGAAGCTCAAAATACTGAAATCTTGAATTTCAGTATTTCGAGCCCAAAAAGCTGAATCCACATAATAGCAAAAGTTTAGAAGTGCGAAATTCAAAACCTCGAATACCGGAGGTTTTGAAATCCGCGCCTTTAAGGTTCTGCTATGGTCATGTATTCAGGTAAGTGTGTGTGTGTGTGTGTGTGTGTGTGTGTGTGTGTGTGTGTGTGTGTGTGTGTGTGTGTGTGTGTGTGTGTGTGTTAAGGGGTTTGGGTAGGGGCTGTGGTGTGTGTCAGTGTGTTTTGTTGCTGTGATGTGTGCGTGCGAAGAGAAAGTAGCTTGTGTGGTAGTGTTTTGTGTGTGTTTGTATGTAGTGCGACCTCAGAGTAAGAATATTTAAGTAGGGGGGTGTGGAGTGTAGTAGAGTGATTGTATGTGTTTGTGTTGTGGATGGTGTGTGTGTGTGTGTGTGTGTGTGTGTGTGTGTGTGTGTGTGTGTGTGTGTGTGTGTGTGTGTGTGAGTAGTAAAACCGTGAAATTCAAAACCTCTGGTATTTGAGGTTTTGAATTTCGCGGTTTTTAGTTTTCGTTGTTTTGTGGATTCGACTTCTTGGGCTCGAGATACTGAAATTTGAGATTTCAGTATTTTGAGCTTCTGAAGCGAATCCATATATATATATATATATATATATATATATATATATATATATATGTGTGTGTGTGTGTGTGTGTGTGTGTGTGTGTGTGTGTGTGTGTGTGTGTGTGTCAAACAATAATAAAACCAGCTCAGTGACAACCTCTGGCAGTTAGTAGTATTTACCATAAAGTGTCTCTTCAGACCAAAAACCAAAGTCATAAATCCATATAAAGGAGAAACAATAGATGGATCCTTGGATAAAACAAATTTCCTTTATTCGACAAGTCTAACAGGTAAGCGCTTTCACCAAAATGGCTTCTTCAGACCTCTATGATGTTACACTGCTAAATACTGGCTCTATTTATACATGAAGCAATAAACCTGCTCAACCATAATTGCTAACTTAATTATCAGTTAACAAGATAAAGAGATACACAAACTAAACATTTTAAAATCTCAAAATGCGTGGTCTAAAGACTATAAGAACAATCACTATAAATGAACAAAAGCATAAAAATATAAAATACATAATTTTAAGTACACATATAAACATTTAAATACATTTATAAAAACCCATACATATATATTTATTTATAAGTCAGCCTCCTATTCTTAAGTGCTGGCTTAATAGGTATCTTTTCATTTAGGCCAGGAAATAAATGTGCTTGGAGTCTAATTATCCATTTAATTTCATTCCTTTCAGTGAAATTCCTGACATCACCACCTCATACATTAGGTCTATTTATATATATTACCATAAACTTGAATGCATGTGAAGCATCTGTAGCTAAAGTATGTTTAGAGAGTACATTTATAGCAGATTTAATCTGTATCTGGTAGAGATGCTCTCTAACCCTGTCTCGGAGTCTCCTGTCAGTTTTTCCAACATAAAACACAGAACATGAAGAGCACATGGCAAGGTAAACAACATGTTTGGTGTTACAGTCAGCTGTGACATCAAATTTGTGTACTTGCAAAGTTATAGGGTGTATGAAATGTGTCGAATCAGAAATAAAAGAACAAAAATTACAGCTATGACACGGCCTAATTCCAAGATGTAAATCAGCTTGGAAAGGGTAAAAACTACTAGTGGAATGACAAAAAAGTCTAAATAAATTCTCCTTGTTCTTAAATAAGAACTGTGGTTGATCACCAACAATATTTCTAATCAGGGGATCTATGGTTAATAAATTCAAGTGTTTAGTTATTATGTCCTTGATACGATAGAAATCATGAGTAAAGAACAAAGATATTTTCTGTTTAGAAGTATTACTACTTTCAGACTCTCTAGATACTAAATACTGACTACACCCTTGTTCTGAATAATATGGGCATGCTTTACTCAACCTTATATTTCAATGTTTTGGAAACTTTGACTTATCTCACTATCTTTATATTTCCTAGCAACCAATCTATCATTAAGGTCAAGTTCTTTCTCAAAATTAGACTGGAGTGGGTTTTACCTGGAGGCTCTGATAGCCTGTCCCTTTACTATATTATTAAAAATGAATCCGGGGTGCATGCTATATCTATGTAGCAATGTATTCCTATAGCATGGTTTCCTGTAGACCCCAGTATTTAACTTACCATTAGTAAGATGTTCAATATATACATCTATTGTGTCTGTGGTCTCTAGTAGCTTGTATGATTTATCTAGAAGTGGTGTGATTACCACTGATATGCTGAATTCTTTACTTGTTGAACATCCCTTAATTCTGATTATACAAGGACTACCAAAAATACATAAAAATCCCATGAGACCACCTATGAGACCTATAGTCGCAGGCAGGGAGTGGGTTACTGAACCCCTCTCTGTGTTAGTTGAGAAAATGTTGAGACCTGTTGTCAACTTAAATCCAGTTATTTTAGAAATACGAAACAATTTTTGCTTGATTTGTATAGAGAAACAGTAAATATACCTGCTGATTTGCCATATATCTTAGTAACTATGGATGTTAAATCTCTTTTTACGATGATATCCAATCAGCATGGTATACACAGTATACACAGGTATTTAACCAACTATACTGATTTTCTGGGTACAAAAATCTATTTTATTTGTAAATTACTTAGATTAGTGTTGGAGAACAATGTATTCTTGTTTGACAGTGAAATATATCTACAGAAGGATGGTGTGGCTATGGCCACTTCGTGTGCCAATAGCTACGCCAACCTGGTGATGGCAGCATGGGAGAAGGACAAATTATTCCATTTATCTAGCTATAAAGAATTTGTTATATTCTATAAGCGCTTTGTAGATGACTTGTTTTTTCCCTGGAAGGGAAGTGAGGTTGAGTTGGATAGGTTTTTTGAAGAAGTGAATTCACTCACTGATTATTTAAAATTTACCATTTCTATGTCCCGAGAAAGTATCCCTTTCTTAGATGTATATACTGAACGTCTTACTAATGGTAAGTTAAATACTGGGGTCTACAGGAAACCATGCTATAGGAATACATTGCTACATAGATATAGCATGCACCCCGGATTTATTTTTAATAATATAGTAAAGGGATAGGCTATCAGAGCCTCCAGGTAAAACCCACTCCAGTCTAATTTTGAGAAAGAACTTTTTGACCTTAATGATAGATTGGTTGCTAGGAAATATAAAGATAGTGAGATAAGTCAAAGTTTCCAAAACATTGAGAATATAAGGTTGAGTAAAGCATGCCCATATTATTCAGAACAAGGGTGTAGTCAGTATTTAGTATCTAGAGAGTCTGAAAGTAGTAATACTTCTAAACAGAAAATATCTTTGTTCTTTACTCATGATTTCTATCGTATCAAGGACATAATAACTAAACACTGGAATTTATTAACCATAGATCCCCTGATTAGAAATATTGTTGGTGATCAACCACAGTTCTTATTTAAGAACAAGGACAATTTATTTAGACTTTTATGTCATTCCACTAGTAGTTTTTATCCTTTCCAAGCTGATTTATGTCTTGGAACTAGGCCGTGTCATAGCTGTAATTTTTGTTCTTTTATTTCTGATTCGACACATTTCGTACATCCTATAACTTTGCAAGTACACAAATTTGATGTCACAGCTGACTGTAACACCAAACTTGTTGTTTACCTTGCCATGTGCTCTTCATGTTCTGTGTTCTATGTTGGAAAAACTGACAGGAGACTTCGAGACAGGGTTAGAGAGCATCTGTACCAGATACGGACTAAATCTGGTATAAATGCACTCTTTAAACATACTTTAGCTACAGATGCTTCACATGCATTCAGGTTTATGGTAATATATATAAACAGACCTAATGTACGAGGTGGTGATGTCAGGAATTTCACCAAAAGGAATGAAACGAAATGGATAATTAGACTCCAAGCACATTTATTTCCTGGCCTAAATGAAAAGATACCTATTAAGCCAGCACTTAAGAATAGGAGGCTGACTTATAAATAAATAAATATATATTTATGGGTTTTTATAACTGTATTTAAATGTTTATATGTGTGGTTAAAATTATGTATTTTATATTTTTATGCCCTTGTTCATTTATAGTGATTGTTCTTATAGTCGCATTTTGAGGTTTTAAAATATTTAGTTTGCATATCTCTTTATCTTGTTAATTGATAATTAAGTTAGCAATTATGGTTGAGCAGGTTTATTGCTTCATGTATAAATAGAGCCAGTATTTAGCAGTGTAACATCATAGAGGTCTGAAGAAGCCATTTCGGTGAAAGCGCTTACCTGTTATACTTGTCGAATAAAGGAAATTTGTTTTAGCCAAGGATCTATCTATTGTTTCTCCTTTATATGGATTTATGACTTTGGTTTTTGGTCTGAAGAGACACTTTATGGTAAATACTACTAACTGCCAGAGGTTGTCACTGGGCTGGTTTTATTATTGTTTGACATTTTTTGTTTCTTCAGTGCTCAGTGTCATTCATTTCTCAGCGGTGTTGGATATGTTTAATATATATATATATATATATATATATATATATATATATATATATATATATTTTTTTTTTTTTTGTATAGATGTATATATATTTTTTATTTATTATTGTAGGCTTTTTAAGATTTACTTGTGTATACACTTGCATTCATGCATTTATTGATATGTATTATTTTAACCTTATATGCATTTGTTGCTCATATGAGTTGATAGGTATTGTATGCATATATGTTTATATTTCCCGTCCGCATTATTTCATTTTTTATCCTTAATTTTTGGGATATACATTCATGTTTTAGGTGTGTTGCAGGATTGCTGGCTGTTTAGATTTTTATTTCTACCAATTCTTTCATTGAGTTTTTAACTGATTGCTTTTAATGGATTATTTTTGTGTGTTAATGCACTTTTAACTTTCACGTACCAATTTTAATTACTCATGTGAATTTTGGTAGGTGTAGCTGTGAGGAGGAAGGTATATAAGCATTTCATTAAATGATGTTTCTTTGTCTGAAGAAGTACAGGCACTGACCTGTACAAAAGTGCTAATGTCATTAAACTTCTTTCTACTTTGTTGGAACTTGTTGGAGTGGCCTTTGTCCTTTGCCTTTTTTGTTTTTCCACAGTGGCAATGTGGTGGCCAAAAGAGAGGTTGCTGTCAGCCTGTGTTCCCAGATCTCTTATAACACCTTCTGTGTTCACTGGACCACCATCTATGTGGTAATTCATGGGAACTGGGTTTTTCCCAAAGGGGATGATGACACATTTTTTTGGCACTGAGCTTAAGGCCATAATTCTGACACCAGTCATTGGTCTCAGTGTGGCCTTTCTGTAGGATGTCAACATCATTGGGGAGTTAATAATTGCTCCCAACTTGCAATCGTTTAAGAACTTTGTCAGCCAGAGTCCTTTTGTTGGCCTGGACTGCAGAGAAGTAGATACCAAACAAGAGAGGACTCATGACCGAACCCTGTGGAACTGCACTCATGACTGGTCGGCAGTTTGACTTGGGGTCAGCTATTTTCACACTGTGGGTTCTATCGGTGAGTCAGTTTGCAACCCGCCTAGTAATATATGGATTGATGCCTAGCTTACTGAGTTTTTCTATGATTCCTTGGCCAGATCAAGGTAGGCTGTATGAACCACCTTGCCTTAATTTGCAGCTCTGGTGACTGACTCAAAGAAGTCAACCTGGTTGAGCAGGCATGATCTACCCTTCACAAAACCAAACTGTGTGGTATCCAGAGTTTGGAGATTCCCTATAGCCTTGTTTATTAGGTCCATGATGATGGGTTCCATAGCTTTGGATATCAGAATTGTCAGGCTAATGTTATAGTTCCCAGGGTCTGTAGTCACTCCTTCTTTGTGGAGAGGGATGACTGTAGCAGTGGACCATTCGATAGGGACAAATCCTGAAGTGAGGCTGTGACTGAACAGGGCACACATGTGAGGTGCCAGTGCACTCTGTAGTTCATGTAGAACACAGCCAGGGATGTTGTCAGGTCCCACAGAAGCTGTATTCTTGGCCTTGGACAGTGTTGTTTTAACCTGTGCAGTAGTAATACTGGGTTCCTGGCAATCTACTGGTATTGTGATTGGTCCTTGGGGGGGAGAGGGATAAAGTTGGCATAGAATCTGTCAGCCAGTATATTGACAATATATTTTGGCTTGATATAGGAGGTACCATTGTTCAGTAGCTCAGAGCAAATCTGGGTATTGCCATGGTGATTATTTACATAACTATAGAAGGCCTTGTGGTTGTCTTTGCTAACTTCTGCAATTCTGTTTTCATAGCTAGCTTTAGAGGATTTGATGAGGGATCTCAACTTTTTGTTGAGGCTGATAAGGGAGTTTTTCCAGTCTTGGGACTTCACCTTATTCCGCATCAGTTTCCTCCTTCTGTTGTAGAGTTTGTTTATGGAAGGGGAACACCAGATTGGCTTCCTTTTTTTGGAGGAGAGCATCTTGGTTCTACTGGGGATGGTGAGATCCATGCATTTGTGTACTTGTCTGTACAGTGCATTGGTGCATGATTTGGTGGTCATGCAACTATTCTCCATTTGCACGGGTGCCGTGAAGTTAGCCACCTCTGTTTTTAAGAGCCCAAAGTTAGCTTTGAAGAAGTTTTTCATGGTGGTTACCTTTTCGGGGGTATGGGGGTGTGGATTTTCAAGGTGATAAGTTTGTGGTTGGATCTAACCAGGGAGGAGTTGACTATTGGTGTAGAGCAATGGTCACCCATGTTAGTAATGACCAGGTCAAGAATGTTGCTACCTCTAGTGAGTGATTCAGACCTTAATATTTTTTCACCACCTATGGTCTCCATGTCCCCTTTTATTACAAACAATAACATAGTGATGTGATAACTGAACAGACAAGGAGGTGCAAGGTCATACCCTCTTTAGCAGTTAGCAATGATGGCCTCATAGCTAGCTTTACATCATTCTCTGATGCTTTACACCTCATAGATTCCATCAGAGCAAAACGTGGTGCCGTTCAGACTAAGCAAATCCTAGACAGACCCTCAAGAATGCAAACTCAAGACAGAGGTCATCCTGGATTTGGTCCAGATTTTGGAACACTTCAGATTTTTCTATTTACCTCCTTTTAAAATGGACAGTTGGAAAAATTATGTTCAAGATACTTTTGCAGTCTTGTTTAGAGGACAGAAACATTCTCATTCATACCTTTACAGAGCACTATATACTAGATTATTTCTCAAGTTCCTGGGGAGGCTTTATGAAGACCATTCTCTAGGGGCTCCTGGAGCCTTATCCTTCTTACTCCTAGTTAGGGTAATCTTTATGCATTTCCACCCTTTCCACTAATACTCAAGGTACTTCTGAAGATTCAGAAAGAGTTACCAAAGGTCATTGTGGTGACCCTTTTTTTGGCCCAGGCAAAGTTGGATCTACCTTTTCATGCAATTGTAATAAACCACTCCACACCAGGGATACTCTGGAAAAAAACTTTACTGGTGCATCCAGTACCTCGACTTTTGCCTTCATGCCAATGGCCAATGACAATTACCACAAAAGTCCTCTCACTCTGGATCTGCTCACATAGTGTCAGAGGCAATTGTCACACTCCCAACTTAGAGCAACAGCCTAGATAATTTTATCTTGATGCCTTTTAGGCATTTCTTCCATAAGGATGTGCAGCAGGTATTGAAGGAGACAAGAAAAGCTGCAACTAGAAAAATATTATGTTTACAAGGGAAAATGTTTTAGGTGGTACCTAATGAATGAACAGAAGGCCTGGCATGGCATTTTCCTCTCTGGTTTTGAAATATTTGTGTTTATCTTATGCCTCTGTCAAGGTGCATCTTGCAGCCATCTCAGCTTGCCTTCCCATTCATCTTCCTCTTGTATCTCTTTTTGTGGTCACACAGTTTATGAAAGGAATGTTGAACCTGAGACCTCCTCTAAAGCAAATTCCTTCTCCTTGGGATCTCAGCTTTATTCTTGAAAAACTGATCTTATCTCTGTTTGAACCTGCCTTTCAGGCTGATTTGAAGTTCATCACTTGGTAAGATGTTTACCTTATTGTTCTGACATTTTCAAATTGGTGGGACAACGTTATCTGACTTTCCACAAATACAGGGTTTATTTATTTATTTATTTATTTATTTATTTATTTATTTATTTATTTATTGACATTTGATTACTGGGAAAGTCCAACTGGGTAGAAGCCCATTTTCAACCAAGACCCGAGCCAATTATTACAAGACATTTTAAGAACAATAATTTTACAATCTTCAAAAATAAAACAAAAACATATGCAGTTTAAATAATTATAACAAATTAGTGATAATATAAGAACATTGGTTAAGAATCGATACAAGTTATAGGACAATCATTTAATATTTATAGAAATTTTAGTTTATAGAGAAATTAAAGGTAAGTTAGTCTAATACTAACAGGAATAGCAAAATGAAGAGAGGGAAAAGCAGGCTTATGTTATATTTAGAGAGAGAAAGTCAAGGAAGAGAATTTGATAGAAGTAAGTGAAGAAGGGTAAGGAGGTATAAGAAATGAAAAGGTACTTGTTCATATTTAGGGATATAGTTTATCCTGGTTTTGAGCAAGAACAGAGCAGGATTTCAACTAGGACGTCTTTCAGAGTGGTTTTGAAAGACTGGAGGGAGGGTATTGACTTGTAGGATACAGGTAAGGAGTTCCATGCCTTAGCAATCTGTATGAGTACAGACAATGCCCAGCAGAATTGATAGGTCTGTAGACAGACAGGAGTTTCTGGTCAGTGGATTACAATGACCTACTGGGAACATAGTTTTGTAGAAAGGTTTTTAGTGCTGGCATAGCCGGCTTTAGGCACCAGCAAACCCTGCGGTCGCTGAGGGCCCCCTGTTCCTGGGGGGCCCCGAACCACAGCAGGTTACCTTAGCCTGATATTTTGCAACAGGTCTGTCAAACCAACAAAGGCTAGTACAACAATCTTGTGTACTTAATAAACCAGGGGTAATTTCAGCCCACTAAAACCAACAACATAGCCAACTTTAGTTATTTGCAATGCCTGTGGCTGCAAGGGGCCCCCCTTAGTCATCTCTGACTGTGCGTGGGGGCCCCACAAAAGCGGCTGCTGGTTGGGGAAAAATGAGGAGAAAAAATGTATTAATTTCCTGATTATGCTCTTTAACCTGAATAGGTCAGTTATATGACCCTGTTAGGATAAAGCTGCTAATGAACATAAGCAAGGTAAGCACTAGAGAGATCAGTAGCCCAGAGTGACTGTTCTCAGTGCAAACCTTGGATTTTAAGAAAAAGCTGATGATTTGTATCTTCAGGGGTGGTTTTCTGTATCAGGAAGTTTTATAAACACTGGTAGAACACCAGCTACTGCAACTTTCAATTTCTTTGCACAAGAATTCCCTGCAGTACCTACAACAGCAGAATAAAGGCTCAAGATCATGTACATGTTCCAAATATTGCACTAATTCAATTAACAAAGTTAATAGTATAGCACCTTTTTCATCAGCTTTCATTTTTGGACAAATAAGTATAAAACTCTAATGTCTGAAATCCTGAATGATTTACAAGCAAATCAAACTTTTTACAAAGGATAGAGCAAAGCTATTAGAAAAATCAGGGAAGGTAAATCAAAATGACTTATCCCTACTGCTGTTTGATGACTGCTAAATAGCATTCACTGATCTGGTGTGACAATACCAATGTTGCACAGTGTATTGCTATTTACTGAAATACAAAACTAGCATTGCTATGGCGTGTGTGTGTGTGTGTGTGTGTGTGTCTGTGTGTGTGCCCGTGTGTGTGTGTTTCAAAAATATCAACGATTTTTATCTGTGCACACACCCAGTAATGCCAGGACAATTCTTGGTATCAGTTAAAAATGTAGCTAACAAGTAATTATATTTCAAAAGTAATGAATAAAATATATCACAGAGCATTTAGGCCCTTGGGTATTCTAAGAGTCTGGGAGCCCCCACTGCCCAGACTGTATAAATGGAAACATGGGGCTCCTTTAATTATCCTTGACTGTATGGGGGCCCCAAAAAAGCTGTTGCTAGTTGGGGAAAATGAGAAGGAAAATTTACTAATTTTCTAATTATGCTCCTTTAAACTGAACAGGGGTTTGATATGACCCTACTAGGATAAATATGATAATGGCCTCTGCTCTCAACTGCATCCATTCTAAAACCAGCTCTGCTCAGATGTGTGTGTACAAAAAACTGCTGTAGGTTATGTGTGTGAGTGTGTGTGTGTGTGTGTGTGTGTGTGTGTGTGTGTGTGTGTGTGTGTGTGTGTGTGTGTGTGTGTGTGTGTGTGTGTGTGTGTGTGTGTGTGTGTGTGTGTGTGTGTGTGTGTGTATGTGTGGGTGGGTGGATTGTGTGATTATTACTTCTTTACTTGTCATCATGGTCAAACCTTAGAAGTGTGCACATGAGGATATTGTAGCTTGTGTTTGGACCGAGGACAGTATGTTCATGTTTTTCTTTTACTTTTCTGACAGACCTGAGAGGTGTACAAATATTACTATAGTTTGTGCAGGGGCAGTGTACTGTCTAAGTTGTTATTTTTCCACTTTCCTCACAATCACACTTCAGCCATGTATGCAGGTAGCTGTGTTTGACAGTTTGGGTTGAGGAATTAGGAGATATGCTATTTATACCGTATGTATGTCAGCACTCACTTGAAACACATGACAATGGCAATTTAAACCTTGGTGATCATCCCAGTCTAACACCAGAGGGATGCATAGGCAGTCTTTTTGGGGGGTTACGGAGGAAGGCAGTTCCAAGACAGGACCTGTGTATCAAGACAACAACTGGCTTGTTAATTTATTGTGAGTTACTATTTTGTCATCTTTGAACATTAAACCTTTGGTACAACCTGGATTAAAAAGTTGGGAAAATGCTCTATATGTATTTCAGAGCATGCTTCTGGTGGCTCTGGCTTAACTGAATTATTTCCTAAATGTTTATTACTGTGCTTACTCGGTCAGGAAAGGTCTGCTGAAAGGAAGCAAGGAAAATTGAAGCTGAACAGCAACACAGTTTCTTTCCTTAATCAAAATTTCTGTTCAAGCCATCATTGGATGAAAAGATTGTGTAAAAGGAAAAAAAACTTTAAAATGCAGTTCAGAGCATATAGGAAGATATGGTTTCTTGAAAAAGTTGAAGAGTAAAGCAAAATTTGAGAAAAGGAAGAAAAAAGTAATGTGTATAGCATCAGAAGCACAAGATGGGGGGGGTGATCAGAGGAAGATTGGAGAGTATGGTGTGTGTGTGTGTGTGTGTGTGTGTGTGTGTGTGTGTGTGTGTGTGTGTGTGTGTGTGTGTGTGTGTTGGGTGGCTGAAACAATAGACATAGGGTGCCATTTCACCCACATCCAGGCATATGTACATATCTATGTACAGACATAGAGTTCCTGCAATGTATCGTTGGTGCAACTAAATTGCAGTAACTGTAAATGTCCCTTTGTGAGATGGGCCAACATAGTGTGGTACACAGGCCTGTACTAATTAAGAGCACTGTAGCTACAGGTCAGTCAGTTTGTAGCATGAACTAAAAGGTTGCTAAGGAGGGGTATCAGCGATAGGGTGATATGTAGACTAGAAGTCCATAGGGGGCTCCCAACTTGACATCTGCTGGGGGACCCTAAAATGGCAACATCGGCCTTGAGTGCTGGACAGGCAGATGGATGCTTGATAATTTTATAGAAGGTAAGAAGTTGTGAATACATTAGTTGATGTGGCAGTTCTAACCATTGTAGGCATTTCAGTGCTATACAGTGGTGGTTTCTGAAAGGGGTATGTGCTGCAAATTTAGAAACTTTGTTATAGCATGTTCAAGTTTTAATTTTTGTGAAGCCTGGAGGTTAGTTAGGAAGGGAGTGCCATAAAGAAGAGTGGGGAGGAGATAAGCAGAGTTCATCCCTAATCCAATTCAAGTGCAACTTGAACAATTGGATGGGAAACCAGAAATTCATCCCTGGTTTGGCACCTATGTCTCTGATTCAAACAGGTAACCTGTAAATGGTTTATCTCCCAGGCTCATGCTTACACTTATCAAGGGTATCAGAACTTGTCAGAGATTTGGGATGTATGACTAGGCTTAAAAAGGCCCGTGTGGTTGTTATCCTAGTAAACACCTATGAACCTATAAGTAGTGGTAAGTGTAATTTTAGTTGTGTCTGTGAGAACGTTTTTGGCTCTGTAAAGCATCCCTAATCTTTGATGATTTTTTCCTTATGCAGTTTTGTATTTGCAGGTTGACTGTAAGTTTATCATTCACTATCACCCCTCATAATTTGCTGTGAGAGGTGACTTCAATTATTGTATTATCAAGAGAGAGGTCTTCAAATTTTGTTTTTTCATGAGAGAAGGATTTGGAGGGAAACAGTAGTAGTTTGATCTTTTTTGGGTTGAGCATGAGTTGTGAATGAAAAATCCATGTTTCAGTGCCTGTTAAAGCTTCCCGAGTAATTCTTTAGAGGTGTACCATACTGTCAAATGTGCAAATGAGATTGGAATCATCTGCATATTGTATTATAGTGACCTGCTGTGGGGATGTGTAGAGAGTGCTGGTGAAAATGTTAAAGAGGAGAGAACAGAGTTACATTTTACTGTCTGATACTTATTGGAGAGGTAGCTTTTGAATAACAGATTGGTGGGGTGAGAGAGACCTAGTTAGGACATCTGAAGTAGAAATTTGCTGAGAGACAAACTGTATTGAAGGCTTTAAACAAGTCTAGAAATAAGGAAGAGACAAGTTTGTTATTACCTCTAGCTTTGTTGACAGTATCTATATAAGTTAGAAGGGCAGTACTATGTGAAGGACAGACGCCATGCTGTGTTCCTTCTGCAGGCTTATTTATTCAGAGCTTCCTTGTGCCTGGACACCTGTGACTACCAGACTTGGATTGCTTCTAAAATCATCTGACATACAAAGCTAATATATGTATATTTTTGTACTTGCTCTGTTTCAGTGATATTTAACACTTCTGTGCTGCATTTATTTAGTTGAATTTATTGCTGTTTTTCAGCCTACACTTGTTAAAAAACCCATCTGTTTGCTACTTTGCTGCTCTTAGGTTGTTTTGACAATATTCTGATATTTGCTAATCTCTGATACTGTAAAAGCTGTTCTGAGTGAGCCTGCCAAAATATTTCTAAGTTTTGTAAAGTTTTTGTGTGTTGTGAACATTTTTCAAAGTTATTGAACTTATTTCCAAAGTCATTGAACTTATTTCCAAAGTCATTTAGTCAGAGTTTTCTTGTGCAAATACTGTTCCCTGTGCTTGCATATACGCAAACCTCTCCAGTTTAAAACCCTATATAGGAAATGCTCTCCATAGTCTCCCACTGCTCACAGCTGCTCATAGAGCTGCAAGTTTGTGCAGAGGATGGTACCACTGCATGTCATCTAATATTATACTAATAAACACATTCACTTTGAGTAAGGGACTCTCCCTTACTCCTTCCCACCTATAAATTGTGTTTCCTTGCCTTACATAGCATAGACTAGATTCAGACCTGCTGAATCTAGACTGTTTAGTATCGCTGTACTCTTAGATCAGCCATCTGACATTAAGAGGGCTTCCCTGCACCCTTGTGGCAACTTGTGTGGCTCAGGACCCATCTGAGTTGGGGATTGCAGGTGAAAGGCTCAGTATGGGCCTTTCCCTTTGGTAGTTGTGTTAAATCTGTTTAAATATGCCTATATATAAGCCTTGCATATGTGCAGGTTTACGTTCAATTTACTGGAGCTGCTCAACATTTGGCAACTTTAGCCAGAGATCTGGATTGCATGTACACTGAAATCCAAGGCATCCACTGAAAAAAAGAGCACTTTGTTAACTGTGTTTAATTGAATTGCTGCTTCTTTTTTGCTGTTTGTGACCAAATCCAGCTATCCCACTTCCTTCCCAAATGCCACATTCCCAGAAAATCCTGCCACAATGGACAGCCAGTTTCCTATCATTTCTCCTGCCAGCTTGATTGATATGGGCATCTTGAAGCAATGTAGCAATTGCTTCATGTATACTGAAAACCATTTACTCTTAAAGCAAACTTCACTTATACTGAGAACCATTTACTCTTAAAGCAAACTAACACCCTATGTGAGAGCTGCAAATGCACTGTGGAATTGGAGTCAATTCTCTCACATAAAAGCAAGCTAGACATCAAAGAGGTTGTCAGTACACACACTTCACCTGTCAAGCAAACCTCATCTCCCACACATAATAAGGTCATGACACATAAACCCACATATGTGGAGGCACTCACTAAATGCCTACCAAAAGAACAGAGATTTCTCAAATGCACACCACCTACACTCACCGCTAAGCATAAAGAAACTACTACATGCTCAACACGCACATCTGTGTCTCAACAAATAAGTCCCTTAGGCAAAGCACATCAAATGTCTTGGTCATAGACAACTCCATAATGAGACACACAGATCTCCCCCTCACCAGACTGGACAATTCGAAGGTAACGGTCAGCTGCCTATCAGATGCCAAGATCTGACAAATCATGCATGCACTCAAGTCACTCAACAAGTACTGTTATGACACTGTCATAGTCTATGCTGGAAAGAATGACTTCAGACATATCTCTCTGGACTATATGAAGATAGACATGATGGAACTAACTGATTATGTGTCCCAGATAGGTATGTTCCTAACCCTAAGCAGTATCCTACCTTCACCCAGGATAATGCCACAATATAAACAAAAAATTATTGGCTTCAACAATTGGCTGAGCTTCTAGTATCAGCCCAGGGGATCCAGTATCTGTCACCCTGGAAGGATATGGTAGACAGACTTCGCTGCTTTGCTAGAGATGGTCTCCACCTGTACCCCCACTAGGTTTTCAGATACTGGTAAAGGCCCTTGCCTCCCCCATAGTCCCTTTTTTAGGCAGTGTCAAAACAACAAATTTTCAAGATAACAAAATCTAATTGAGATTGATCTCAAGGTCATGCTGCTTAATGTTAGGAGTTTAAACATGAAACTGCACTCCCTGGAAGCACTCCTCACCTTTGAGAATGCTGACGTCTGTACAGTTACCGAGACATAGTTCAAGGCCACAGAGAGCACCCCAGCCATGCAAGGCTACAATGTCTTCCACATGTTCAGACCTCAAAATTAGTATGAAGGAAGCAAATGTGGAAGTGTATCCACATTCATTAAAATGAAATACACTTTGAGACTGGTCAAACAGCATGACTCTCAAACTACTCCACATGAAATTAACTATTGAGAAAGTACCATACCACATCATTGCTAGCTATAGATCCCCCATGAACAAGGATAAGCACACTGCTTACCTCAATTTATTGCAATCCCTAGCCATACAGCCCACTCCCTTAGTTATGGGAGATTTCAGCTGTCCTTCTGTAGATTGGGTAACATGCACAAGCAAAAACACATGTTGTGTTTGCATTGTTACCTTAAATGAAGACAAGACACTTCTTCCTCTCTTTCAATGGTATTTATTACACATGTGTGGGAGCCTACTGGAAAGTACCAGGGAGACTCCCCGAACAAAGGAATGCATAAGCTTATATGCTGGTGATATTGCTAACAGTACAAAAATATAAACTAGACCAATTAAAATAGCACAAAAGACAATTAACCAATCAGTGGTTTACCCATAGGCTTGAAGCAGTTCACATTACTACATCTCTAGGCAAAGAAAGAAAATCGGATACACTTCCATATAAGGCACATTTCCTGCCATCTGATAGGCACTTGTTTTTCAGTACTTTTCCACTATTCACAGTTTACTTAAAAGTTCATAGTTCAAATCAATATATACCGGTTCTCACATACTCAATCTCCTTTGAACACATGCTTTGACCATTCATATTCTACAACCCCCCATTTGATGCTGTGTAAGCATCACCATTTAATCTATCATACATTTGCCCTAGGTCTAACATAACCATGTGGTTAGTTCCTTCAACATTGTCACATTTTAATTTCATCATCCATAACTGTAGGCATATAAAACTTTGGCACCTTTTTAGTAGTCTTGAAAGACATTAATTTCAAAATCAATGCTTTGATTAAAAACACAACAAGTAAAGCAGTAAGAGCTAATACTGCAATTAATAGGATTAACTTTAAAAGTCCACCTCCCCATCCTGAAAACAGGTTAGTTAGCCATGGCCACTTTGAGTTATCGGCCTCCTTGGCCTTAGAGAGTTCAGAGACTCTCTGAATGATTTCGAGATGACTTTCAATTTCATGCTGATTGTCAGGAATAAATGTACAGCACTCCTCCTGGATTAAAGCACAAGTTCTGCCTTTCACCGCTAGGTGAAATCGAGAGGCATACAATTTTGGAGGACTACAGCTCTAATGGCAGTCAGTTCATCAGTCACTAGTATTAATGCAGAAAATGTGGCATTGCTTAATACTTCAAGCAATTTAGACATTCTTCTCAGTTCCCAGATTGATTTTGCTGCTCCGTATGCTGGAATTATACCAGCCCATGATATGACATCATCACCCAAGTCCATATGAGACAGTCCTTTAGTGCTAGCATGAGTTAAGTCATGATGATAAATCCACGATGCATCAATTTGGCCTAACAGATTGGTAGGCTTTTTAACCTCTCGCACATTCCGGATTTTCCCTTGGGGTAAGGCAGATGTATGTCGGATGGCTGGAACTAGATAATCTAAGAAACAGCTACCAGACCAGTTCTCCGGTAGCCATTTGTAGGCCCTTCTTCCACATATAAAATAATAGTCTTGTACCAAGGGGGTAACATTTGAAGAGTGATCACTGCCCGTGGTTATGCCATGGAATATGGCAAGAAATACGATTTTACGAGAACCAAATAATGAGGCATTTCTCAATATCGGCTGAATGGCATCAAATGAAACTCAACAGCCCGTAGCTAAGTGTTTTCCTTCTGTATAATTGCACTGGTATTTGATTGTTGTATTGCAGATACTTTGTCCCATTTTTCGAGTCAAGTGATGTTGACTTGAGTAATTCCGTCGGAAACACGGAGTGCCATTGCGACGGAGCAAAAGTTGTAATGCAATAAATTTAATGGATGTAAAACGTTAGCAGTGTTGTCAAGTAGACTAGTCCATGTTTCAGTGATACTTAGTGGAGCCACAGCCAATGACAATGCCCCATGCACAGAGGGAATAGAAGTGCAGATCCAGCAGTTAGAGATGTTGAATGTAGAAGCATAAACATATTTGATGGCTTGATAGGTGTTGAAAGGTGGGTGTCAAATGGCTCATTTGGTCTGATGCATCGATGGAGCAGGAAATAAAAATGGCCACAGCAAAAATAATAGTACAACAAGAATGACCACCAGAATGATTGTCCAGTATTTGTGTGGAAATGGTGGTTGAGTCTGTGTAGTGTCAAAAGTTTGGAGTTTTTCAAAAGGGTAAATATTAGGCATTGTCAGGTACTGAAACAGTTCTACTACGCATACGTGTAGCAATAGGAGGAGAATCTGGAGTTGAAAAAGATAAAGGCTGTTGATCTTCAGACGGCACAACTTTTTTGACGTGTGAAATGTGAATCCAGGTTGGAGATCCCTGCAGTCGCACAGCAGATGACGTAGTTAGAAGAACAAGGAAGGGCCCCTTCCAGTGTGGCTGGAGTGCCGTTTTTCTAGAAAAAGATTTAACGTAGACTCAATCCCCTGGTTGCAAAGTGGATGCTAGAAAAGGATCAGGAAGATGTTGAGCAACTGCTACTTGTCAGTGGTGAAACTGTAAGAAAGAAACAAGAGATTTTCAATACAAAAGAACGTCATTGTCAAATGCATAATATTCAGAAAAAGGTGGTGGTGGTGTCATGGGCATGCACAAAGGGTGACCCATGAGTATTTCATGTGGAGAAAGACCCTTAGTAGGATGCGGTTGTGACCACATAGAAAGTAAAGCTAGTGGTAAGGCCTGTTTCTCAAGTGACTTTAGCAATTCTGGTTTTCAAAGTCTGTTTCATACGTTCAATAATACCTGATGCCTGTGGCCTGTATGGACAATGAAATTTCATAGTAATGTCTAACATTGTACACAATGAATCAACTAACTTAGCAGTAAAATGTGTCCCTTGGTCAGAATATATTTGACAAGAAACACCAAAACGAGGTATCAATTCATAACACAACTTTTTGCAACTGAAATAGCATCATTCTTAGCACATGGGTAGGCTTCTAATCATCTCAAAAAATATCAACAATAGTCAAAACATATTTAAAATGAGCACAAGGTGGAAGTACAATAAAGTCCCATTGTAAGGCACAAAATGGTCCCATTAGGCCTAATGGTTAAGGTGTTTGCCTTGCAAGCAAAAGGTGCAGGGTTTGAGTCTCACAAGGGATAATTGGCTAGGCTTAAAATGGCTCGCAAGGGCAGTTAGCTTAGTACTAATCTATGAACCTATGAACCTATTAGTTTTGGCACAGGTTGAGCAGGAGCAAGAGTTCCCTTTGAAATGTTATGCTGTAAACAAATGGAGCACGTGCTCAAAAAATGTTGCACAGAAGCAGAAAGTCCTAGGGCAAACCAATCCTTCTGGATTTGTTTAATCAATGCTTGTACCCCGACATGAGCTGGCAAATGGTACGCTTTTATAAGAGAATTTAACATTGATGTGGGGCAAATTAATCTGCCACCCGGGTGCTGCCAAATTGAATCGGAGCATTGAAAGCAATTGTGGGCCAGCCATGTTTTTCTTTCTGATTCCGATGCTTCAGTTTGTAAATCTTTCAATACAGTAGTGTCAAAAGTAAGTGTTTGTAAAATAAGCTGCAAAAATTTTCCCTGAACAGTATTCAAAAGAGCAGCCTGCTTGGCAGCCCAGTCAGCTAAATTATTTCCATTAGCTTCTAAGGAGTTGAGCTGCACACTTGACAACAGCAATTTTGGAAGGTAATAATAAGTCCTGCAAGAGGTGATCGATGTACAGGTAATTTTTATTGGTGCCCCAGAGGATGTCAAAAACCCCCTTTCCTTCCATAGGGTACCAAAATCATGAACAACACCATGGGCATAACGTGAATCAGTATAAACAGTAACAGATATGTCTTTGGCCATTTTACATGCATGCGAAAGTGCCACTAATTCCATGGCTTGTGCGGAAGTCCCAGACAGTAATTGTCCAGTTTGCAAAGCCTGAGATGGCGAGCAGACTGATCATAAAGCCTGAAGTTCACCAAAAGTATTTCGTAAACAGGATCCATCCAAAAAAAGAACTAAATTAAGCAAATGAACATCTTGCAAATCTAATCTAGGAGACAAAACAGTGTTAACGACAAGCACGCAGTCATGTGGTTCACCCTCGTCACTAGTTGGAATTAATGAAGCAGTGTTTTATGGTGGGCAACATGTAATTTGAATAGCAGGATTACTTAATAATCTTAACTCATATTTAGTGAGGCAAGCGTTAGAAAGATATTGAGTCTTTGTTTTTAAAAGTAATGCTTGTACCGCATGAGGTACTGCTAATATAGTGTCATGCCCTAATGTCAATGGTGCTGCCATATCTATCAAAACAGCAGCGACTGCTACTGCATGTAAACAGGATGGGTAGCCAGAAGCAACAGGGTCTAACTGAGTACAGTAGTATGCTATAGGTCGATAGCCTCCTGTGCGTGCTTGTGCTAGTAGGCCCAGGGCAGTTTTATTTCTTTCGCAACAGAAGAAAACAAAGGGTTTAGAGTAATCTGGGAGCCCCAGATCAGGTAGGTTAATCAATGCTGTTTTAATAGCCTGAAAGGTGGTTTCATGTTCAGGGGACCAAGGCAAAGAGTCTGTGACCTCCTTTTTTAAGAGCTGTAGCAGAGGAGCCGAAATATCTGAAAAATTGGGCACCCACTGTCTACAATAACCTGCTAGGCCAAGGAATCCCTTGAGTTGTCTCTGAGTTACAGGGTGGGGAGCAGTCTGAATGGAGGTGATTCTGCTTGGAAGGATTTGACGTGAACCTGTGGAAATGATATGTCCCAGGTATTGTACCTTCTTGAGCAAACTGCAATTTGGATTTATTTACCTTATAACCTTGTTCGGCTTAAAATCTTAGAACTAGAAGTGAGTCTTCTATACAAGGCTGGGTATCTTGTGAAGCAAGAAGAATATCGTCTACATACTGAACTAATAGTGATATTAATTGATGGTAATTGTAAATCCTGCAATTGTCTATGCATCTCTCTGGAAAACAAGGTTGGAGATTCTACATAACCTTGAGGTAGTCGGGTCCAAGTGTACTGTTGGCCCTTATAAGTGAATGCAAACAAATACTGACTATCTGCATGTACTGGGATAGAGAAGAAAGCTGATGAAATATCTATAACCATAAAACAACATGCTGTAGGTGGGATACAGCTCACAATCATAGCTGGGTTTGGTACGATTGGGAAAACAGGCAAGACAGCTTTACTGACTTCCTGCAAGTCTTGCACAAATCTGTAAGCTTGTTTACCAGGTTTCTTTACCGGTAGAATTGGGGTATTACATGGACTTGTAGGTACTATAATCCCTTGTTGCACCAGGGCAGAAATGACAGGGGCAATCCCAGATGTGGCCTCTACCATCAAAGGGTACTGTGGTACCTGAGGTAACTTTGCTCCAGATTTTAATGTTATTTTAACAGGAGTGGCTGAAATTAGAAATCCAACATCATTATCATGAGTGGTCCATAGATTAGAGGGTAATGAGGTTAAATGCTTATTCTTGTCAAGATCAGACTAGATACACATTGTTTGCAGAGTGACATTTTCATCTAAAGTAGCCAAAATACTATCTTGTTTGTCTGAAGGTCCTTGTAAATATACTCCTTCAGCGGTACAAAAGATAGTTGCTCCCATCTTACAGAGCAAATCTCTTCCCAATAAATTTAACAGTGCTGAAGGTACTACTAAAAATGCATGATTGTCTTGCAAAGATCCCAACGTCACTGGGACTGGAATGGTTTCAGAATATTCAATAGGAATGCCAGAGACACCTACCCCTATGGTTGCGTTATTGGAGAGGGGGACATTTATTGCTGCTTCACCGGCTAACATGGATTTGGATGCTCCAGTATCAATCAAGAAGGGGTATGGTTTGTTTCTGACAAGTAACATAACATGTGGTCCATCTTGATCCACAGGTATGAAAGGGCACAACTGCTGTTGTCCTTGTTCAGGGAACCTTCATTGTGATGACTGCCAATTGGATGGAGTCTAATTAGAATTCCACTGAGGTGACGTATCAGTGGGTGGGGCAGGTTGCTCAGCCAGATACGGACATTCATTTTGCCAATGGCCTACTTGGCCGCAATTAAAACACTTCGTTTGATTTTGGGGTGTGGCTGATCGGTCTTCCTGCCAGTTTTGTCTGTTATGGTTTCCAGCCCCTTGGCATCCACCTCTCCCTCTTCCCCATCCGTGTCCTCCCCATTGATGCTGCCCGAAGGCAGTGCACATCTGAATTTGCGCTTTAACCAATTTCTCTTGTAAATCCTTTTTTTCCTGTGCTAAGTGGTCAGAGAGGTATTGCACTTGTGTAACTAATTTGTGCAATCCAAGACTAAGCCCGTTTAAACATGCTTCTTTTAACTTATCTCTTACTTGTGGGTGTACCCATCTACGAAAGCAGCCGAAAATCCACTTTGTGCCGGCCCTTTGGTGGGTTCAGGGTACCCAGAATAAGCCTCAAAGGCTTCAGTGAGATGATTTAAATACTCGTCCATGGGTTCACCTTCTTTTTGAAGTATTGACTTTATTTTGGACCAGATGGGTGTGGGTGGAACTATTATTGTGATAGCATCTACTAAACACTGTCTAACCACTTTGAACCCATTATCTCCATGTGAGTCATGTTTCGGAATTGGAGTAGGGACATTGGCATGGTCCCAAATCCATTTCATCAGATCATCTGGTATGGCATACTGAAGAACTGCCTTAACTTCTTCTATTGTAGGATTTTGTAAACAAATATGTCCTGCCAGCACATGCTGGAATTTAGCTGTGTTAGTACGAATAGGTGGTAACGATTTAGTAATGGTTTGAAAATCAACCGCTGACCACGCCCTAGGTACTACAATGGTTGGTGGCTCCTGTGCACTTCTAGCATGAGCCAGGTTAGGTACCTCCCTCAAAGGTAACAATCTGTCATCGTCTGATGACTACGACCCTGAATCTGGATTAAATTTATCTGGTCCAAAATACCCATCCCCACTATCCATTATAGCAGGGAATTGACCAAAAAGCCTTCATCTATGTAAATGTCATTTTCCTTTACCTTTATAGTAGGGTTTAGCCTTAAAATACATTACAGCTTTTGCTTCTTTATGAGTCTTACTACGAGTTTTTGATCCCTTTTTTTCTATCGCTTGTGTCTGGATCTGAGTCACTAGAGTGACTATCCACTGCTCGTTCTCTTTCTTTAGGGGTGGAATCTTCAGTGGTGGAATCTGTGCTTCCACTCCTTGTTGAGTGAGGGGGGGCTGATACTGTGGGGGTGCAACTGGTGGTGCAGTTGGTGGTGGGGGGAGCCAAGCATTATCGTCTTTCAGCGATTCAGTGATCTGTAATTTAGCTAATTCCTTCACAGGATAAAGCCCCTTAAAGGGTGGGTCCTTCAAACATTTACTGTTTACTATATCTAAGTTACTAGCAGTTTGTTGTAATTCTTTCAGTTGCTCTTTTAATTTCTGCTGATTATCATTTAAACTACAAATAACCAAATCCTTTTCTCTTTCTTTCGCCTCTGTCATCCAATCATTAAATGCTGCCCAGCACAACCCTGGTATTCTTCTCCCTTTTCTTCTTAATTTCCCTTGGAGATTTAGCAAAATATTTTTATTAAAACTACCATTCTCTGGAAAGGCGAGTTTACAATCGTCCTCAGTGAGGGCTACCCAATGGGACATACAACTGTCCTGGGACACACGAAAAAACATATAACCAGCTGGCGTACCGCTTTCTGGCTCTTTTATTCTTTTATGGTTCCCACACTCTCTCCCATTTTCACACAATAAGCTATTCTGTATTTTACAGAGGTAGCTATGACGTTTTGTAAATGTTGTTTTCCCCACTCTCGTATCTCCTTTCACTCTTATGTCACCAGTGTTTCGTTTTATCTCACACTCATACTTAACAATCAATATCAGAGAGAAAAGAAAAAAAAATGCATGCCACGTACCTCAAACAACTGAATGGGAGGAATTATTACATTTCTATAAAATTATCAATACCAAATTTGTGAAGCAGATAAGTACGGGAAATGAAAGAAACACTGCCAGAACAGAAAATTCTGTCATGGGCCCTTTTACTAGCAGTCATTCATTCAATCCCTAACTACTGCAGCCGTTGTCGATTCAGATCCGAGTAAACGGCACCAATTGTTGTGTTTGCATTTTTACCTTAAATGAAGACAAGACACTTCTTCCTCTCTTTTAGTGGTATTTATTACACACGTGTGGGAGTCTACTGGAAAGTAGCAGGGAGACTCCCCGAACAAAGGAATGCATAAGCTTATATGCTGGTGATATATCTGACAGTACAAAAATATAAACTAGACCAATTAAAATAGTACAAAAGACAATTAACCAATCAGTGGTTTACCCGTAGGCTTGAAGCAATTCACATTACTACATCTCAGCAGATAAAGAAAATCGGATACATTTCCATATAAGGCACATTTCCTGCCATCTGACAGGCTCTTATTTTTCAGTACTTTTCCACTGTTCACAGTTTACTTAATAGTTCATAGTTCAAATCAATACATACAGGTTCTCACATACTCAATCTCCTTTGAACACATGCTTTGACCATTCATATTCTACACACATTTTCCCAGAGGTTCCTGGACTTTGCTAGTAGAAATGCCCTGGAACAGGTAGCATGCACCCCCAGTAGGTGTTCTAATGTTCTGGACACAGTACTCAACAACATGGGGTGTCACTGTACTCCCCCATGCGTGATGCCCTCCCTGGTTAGGTCAGTCCACAAATCAGTCTCGTTTGAAGTAACTATTGGAATTGGCACCCTCACTAGAACAAAAATGATAAAAAACTTCACCAAAGCTAACTACAGCATAATAAGTTTGTTTGTTTGTGTCTTTCGGCTTTTCCCGGTTAGGGGCCGCCACAGCGGAACTCCGGTCCACTAATGATTGGTAGTGGATTTTTACATACCGGGTTACCAGCCCTGATGCACAACCTTCAATGAAGGCACGCCCCATTTAAGTGATGGTATAAAAAGCTTCATACCACCCACAACTGCAGATACCAATGATCTATAAGCAGAAGTGTAAGCAAATGCCCTGTACAAACACTTAAGCGGCTGCATAAACTCTGCTGTACCAGACCAGATAAAAAACAGGTCTTCCCATAAAGAACAGGCCACTATAATGGACTTCAAGTAAACATATTATATAACAAGAGGAAGAAACTATTGTAGTGAGGAAATCATTCCAAGTTGAGCAACTTGTAGACAAAGATATGGCATCTAAGTCCAAGGAAGTCATTGTTCCACTGTATTCGGCATTCATCAGACCTATCATTGATTATACAATGGCCCCCCATTAATATTCCAAAGCGTGCACGCTGATTGGTCAGCATGCACATTGTAAATCAGACTTATACTAATGGAAAAAGGTCCGGTCGCCCGGACTTTTTCCATTAGTATAAGTCTATTTTTACAGCAAAGGAGAATGCAAGATCTCTGTTGCTGTTTAGACACTGTCTCGCTATGTTAAAGGAGTTTAACATAGCGAGACAGCTTTAAAAAAAGTAACGGCTATCTTCCTTTCTCCGTTGCTTTTTTTAAAGCTGTCTCACTATGTTAAACTCCTTTAACATAGCGAGACACTTTGTAAAAAGCAAAGGAGATCTTGCTTTCTCCGTTGCTTTCACCCACAGCTCTGATGTACTGTGTAAGCATATGCATGCGCAGTACATCAGAACTACTGCAGACTACCAGACAGCTGTGGAGGGGCAGCAAGGAGGCATTATACAATGCCATTATTTAAAAAAAAGTATTTTTTTTCTTAAATAATGTCATTGTATAATAGCAATAATCCACTTCTGGGTGTGGGTAATGCTGGATTTACCCATGGTTGTCTTTGTTTGGCCACCCAGGCTTCGCCCTCGTGACCAAACCACACCAACCGTGGGTAAATCCAGCATTACCCACACCCAGGAGTGGGTTATTGCTATAGTACAATACCTCCTTTGGAATGTACATAACCAGGCATATCCAGCAAATGGAATGTTCACAGAGGTTTCTCACTAAAAGAATACAGGGCATAAGTAAAATGCCCTATGCAAACCACCTCAAGGCCCTATCCCTGTAGTCTGTCTCCTACAGGCTTTTGAGAGGAGATCTATGCCTGACATACAGGGCATTGTCAGACCCCCACTCTGATGGACCTCCTGCATATCCAGAAAACAAACAGCACCAGAATTACCCATTCTAAAGACTTAAAATTTGCCTGTGATATAAATAGGACCTGTTGGAGAGATAGGTATGTATCTCAGAGACTACCCTGCCTGTGGAACAGGGTCCCCATCCATGTGAAGCAGAGTTCCTCTCTAACCTAATTCAAGTGGAACTTGGACAATTGGATGGGAAACCAGAAATTCATCCCTAGTTTAGCACCTATGTCTCTAATGGACACAGGTAACCTGTAAATGGTTCATCTCCCAGGCCCATGTTTACACTTATCAAGGGTATCAGAACTTGTCAGGGATTTGGAATGCATGATAGGCTTAAAAAGGCCCTTGTGGTCATTAGCCTAGTAAACACCTATGAATCTATGAACCTAAAAGCAAGAAGGATATCACTCTGCAAAGGAAGAGTTCTCTCCTAAGCCTAAACAGGAAAATCAGAAATCTTGTAAAGTCTTCTAAAGCAAATTACAAAACTAAAATCACATCCCTAAGTGAAGATAATCATAAGGCATTCTTTAACTAAATCTGAAGTCTAAAAGGGAATGTCCAGCTATGTGCTGAAGTGGTTGTAGATGGGATCATTCATACTACACCAGAAGATATCATCAACCTGCTAGCTGACAGATTCAGTGCAAACTTCACACCCTATCCCCACCTACCATATCCCAAAGCATACCTAACACCATCTCTAAAAAACAGGTCATCTCTGCACTTGCTAAGGCCAAAAACACTTCCTCAATGCAACTAGATAATATCTCAGGTTGTTTACTAGACAATCTAAAACAAGACCTAGCTTGGTGTTGTCTTTAATCATATCAAGCAAGACCTGGCACAAAGGGGGCCATCAACTACAGACCCATAAGTCTAACCAACCTCATCTGCAAGGCCATGGAAATAACTATCATGACCTTATCATCAAGGACATAGGCGACCTCCAAATGCTGGACCTAACCCAGTTTGGCTTCGTTAAGGGTCGATCATGCTTATTAAACCTGGTAGACTTCTTTGAGAATGTCACCAAAGCCATGGATGGAGGTAAGAGTGTGCATACAGATTATCTCAATCTTGCTAAGGCTTTCAACACAATTCTGCACTCTGGCATTATTGAGAAACTCTTCCAGATAGAGATTAACCCTTATGTTACTAGATAGGTAGCCAACCAGCTCACCGACAGAATACAATCTGTCAAAATTGGTGATTCCATCTCCACCAGTAGACCTGTCACCAGTGGAGTACCCCAGGGGTCTGTGCTGTGACCCTTACTGTTTGGAATCTATTTCTCAGAAGTCCAGGCCAAGATAGATGGACTATGGCTCAACAAGTCTGCTGATGACTGCAAACTGGGAGCAATCACTGAGTCCCCCAATAATGTCAACATGTTACAAGAAGGGCTGACACAAATAAATGATAGGTGCCAAAGCCATGGCCTAAAACTAAATGAAAAAAAAATGCATTATTATCCCCTTTGGCAAAACAGAATTCCCTACAATTTACGGTATTGACAGCACCCACTGAGTTCCTACCCAGTGGTGCAATTGGGAGCACAGGTTGAAAGCAATCTGAACTTTGGCAACCAAGTTTCCACAGTGGTAAGAAAAGCCTTCTACATATCACACCTCATAAGCAAGGGCATAGCATCCAGGTTAAGGGATGTTATAACTCCACTGTACTCGACCCTCATCAGACCACTAATAGAGTATACAGCTAGAGAGACCTCAGAGGTTTCTCATAAGAAAAACCATGACCTACATGGACAGGTTGAAAGCCCTTATCCCTATCTTATACACTGCTGAGTGGTGATTTGTGCCTGGACTATAGGGCAATCTCCAACACTGCCCTAATGTAAATGCTGCACATCTGCAAGTCAAATGGCTCAAGAGTCACTCACTCTAGGGATCTCAACCTAGCTTATGACATTAACAGATCATGCTCGAGAGATAGATATGTCTCCCACAGACTGCCACTTCTCTAGAGTAGACCCTGTATTCACATAAAACAGAGTTCCTCACCAACCCTATTCAAATCCAGCCTTGATAATCAAATGGTAGACTGCAAATTGGTACCCATGTCTCTTATAGACAGGTCTAGCCAGTGTTGATCACATACCCACTCTATTCATAAATTCATTCTGCAAATTACCCAAAAAAGAACAAATGGGAATACTTGGGATTGATATGGCTAGGTTTGTAAAGTCTCTAGGGACGCAAATCTAGTTACCTCCTAAGATAGTCTAGAAATTGTTTATGAATACATTTTCAAGTATTTTGGTGAGGGGAGATAAGATTGCTATTTGTCTAAAGTTATTAATGTTTGTTGACTTTTTTCCTTTGTGCAGAGGGACAATGTGTGGCTTTTTCCAGAGAGAAGGAAAGTGGGATTACTGGATTGACCTACATATAAGGATTGAGACAGGATAGGTAATGCTAATGGCTGCTACTTTTAGGTACTCACATGGAAGGTCATCAGCTGAAGAAGAGCATGGATTAAGTTTGAGTAGTTTTATATAGGATGTGGGTACAGGTTTGTAGGTGAAAATGGATGTGGTGATATGTTGGGAAGGGTTGGGATTAGATGTTGAGGAATCCTTGGTTATATATGCTACACTATCTTCAAATTAAGAGTTAAACTGTAATAAAAAAGCAAGGCTGTTTAGCCGGAAGACTTTTAATGAGATAAAATAAAACATAAAATGTGTCAAAACTGTTTAGCACTTTCACAAGTAAACAATGCTTCTTCAGACAATAATCAAACCAATAAAACACCCAGTATATATATATATTTAAAACAACCAGTAAGAACAACACACTCATTTAAAACAAAAAATGTCTCCTTTGTTTCAATTTGGGTCTTAAAGAGACCATGTCATTCAGACCAAAGCCTTTATCAGCTTGTAATATAATTCCCTTACTTCTGTGATACTACTAACATCACCCAGTTTCCTCCCCAAAGTCATAACTTCTACTGCCCTAAATTTAAAACAATGTTGATTACCCATGTCTGAAACATGCCTAGCCAATGAGTTAATATTGTTCCCTTGTTTAATATCCCTAACATGTTCTCTAATTCTATCTCTAAAATATTGGTCCATGTTTCCAATATAAAATTCATCATAGACCTGACACTGAGCAAGATATACAAGATTTTGAGTATAACAACTAGCTCAAACCTTAAAATGATACTTTTGCTTGGTAATAGAATGTATGAATACATTCCTACTGTATATAAAATGGCAAAAGTTACAAGTGCCACATGGTAAGGTGCCGTATGTCGATGGTTCCAAAACCTGTCCTTGATTATAACATAAAATCTGTTTGAGGGACTTCTTATTCTTAAATCTAAAAGATGGTCTAATTCCTAACACCCCACCCAGTGAGCAGTCAGACATGAGAACATGCCAATTCTTCTCTATAATCCCACAAATAGAGTTTATATTACTGGAATACACCAGGGAAACCAGTACCTCTTCCATAGAACAGCCAGATGATTCCATGTCAACATTATTCACCATCATGTCTCCCTCGGAATAATATGGTTTGCCTCTATGTATTCTGAGGATACCAACTTCTGACAATTCCCCATCCAGCTCACTATCTGTGTACCCCTATCCAACAACTCATTTCTCATAACCTCTATCTCTGACATAAACATCTCATCCCTATTACACAACCTTGAGAGTCTCACAGCCTGTCCCTTCTATATTCCTGTAGATCCTAGGTGGGTGTAAACTCTGTCTATGCAGTATGTGGTTCCTGTGGCAAGGCTTTCTATACCTCTTAGTGATAATCATATTAGATTCATCCCTCTCCCAACTAACATCAAGAAATTCGATCACAGATCCAGAGACCTTAGTCTCAAACCTTAAAAAAGTATTTGTTTGGTGTAAATAGGCAACAAACTGTTCAAACTCCTCAGAACTGCCTTGCCATAAAATAAAGATATCATCCATGAGCCTACAATAAAATCTAATGTGTGGTGTAAATCTGTTGTTATTGTCAAGCACAAACATGGACTCCTACTGTGCCATCACACAGTTAGCATAACTGCTGGCACAGGGTGTCATCACTGAAACCACTGACTTCTGATGATAGTGTTTACCCATAAATGTGAAAATATTATTATCTAGGATCATTTCAATAACCAAACAAATCAAATCCGCCAACTGTTTGTCATACCAACTATGAACCTGTAAAAAGTCTTTAACATAATCTATCCCCATGAGATTCAGGATCACTGTTTCACCTAATGGTGCATCACCTACACATTCATATAGATGCACCAAAAACTATTCTGTATCACGTAATATAGTATTCATATCATGCAGAATGACCCTCAAATGCTTTTCCATGAAGATGGATAAGGTTTTCATTATCCATCCATGTCCAGATACTATAGGTCTGAGAGGAGGGTGTAACATATTTTTATGGATCTTGGGCAAGGCTTGAAAAATAGAAATCATTTGTGTTTCAGCCATAAAAAATGGTGTTGTTCAGCATTAACAAAGCCATTTAACAAACAATCATTCAACTTGGAACATATATCTTTCCTCATGTTTTCAATGTCTGCCATAGAAACAGTCTCATAGACCTCCGTATCAGATAACATATCCAATATACTATTTTTATGAAAACTGTCTTTCATAACCACTAATGCACCTCCTTTGTCTGACGATTTAATCATTATGGAGGTATCAGTCTGTAGAGTCCATAAAGCTGACTGTTGCTCCACTGTTAAATTATTAAAATGTTTTCTCCTTCTCAAAGTACTGTCTTCAATATTTAACAAATCATTGAAGTTACACTCACACAAGTTACAAAAAAACTGTAGGGTTGGACTATTAATAGGGCAAAAAGTACTAGGTTTCTTAAAGATATTCACTTGAGATTATTCAGGATAGAGCGTTCGTAACATCACATTCCTCACAAACAGCCAGATATCAAGAGAGACAGCTCCTAGCGACATTGTTCCAGCAGGGATAAAAGACAGTCCCCTTTTTAATAATGATTATTCAAGATGTAAGGCTCCTGCCCGATATGTTAATAATCAGTGATCCATACCTTTCACCATTCTGGCCCAAACATTTTTCAAATTAGGAGTATATGGATCATCTAGGTGATTTGCTCTTCTCTTGCACCCTCTGCTGCGGGAGCAGCCCCTCTCCAGGCCATCCACCTTCCTTATGGGTAAAGGAAGATGTGCGACCGAAAAGCTGCATAAGAACTAGTGAGAAACAGGTTGTTTTGAATCTTCCATTATTCTTCCTGGAGTTAGAATATATAGTTGGCAGTTGTGTGGGGGGTGTGGGGTGTAGCCCCCCACCTAGTTTGATTAAAAAGTACTTACTTACTTACCCTCTTAACAGAAACTGCATAGAATAAAACAAGCTAGGTGGGGAGCTATACCCCCCACATCCCCCAATGTGAGTCATTTATGCTGGATTTAAGCAAATTTTCAGTAATGGCAAGAACATCAGGTTTATGTTGGGTAATCCAAGCATGTAGTTCAGCAGTTTTACTTCTTATGCTTCTAACATTTATTGCAGCAAAAATTAGATCACCAGGGTTGGGGATTGGCTGTTTTTTTGGTTAGAGAAGAATGTGGGAGAGAATTATCTTTGTGTTCATTGTGATAGGTGGGGTCAGGATTAGGGTATATATATCTCCTCCTAGAAGGATTTTAGTATATTGAGGAATTATACATACTTGCTTTTTTGGGGTGGATTATTGCACTTAGTTTTGTTTTGGCATGAGATGAAGTGCAGTTAATCACTCTTTATTTGGAATAAAATTGTGAGGCAATATTAAATAGTTTTTTGCAATGTGTGGAGAGTATAAAGAGAAAGTATGGATAGGTGGTTGGGACAAAGTTGGAGAGATGGTGAGACATATTTTTGAGTAGGATGAAAGATGGCACAGCAGGAGGAGAAGAATAGAGGAGAAGCTGAAAAGTAGCATAATTATGTACAGGAATCTGTATTTTATAGATGTCAGATTGTGGGTAAGTAGCAATGAAGAGGGAAACAAGAAGTTGCAGGGCAGTAGAAGATTCAGTGATGGTAGATTCTGAAAGCTGGTAGAGGACAGGTAAGTAGAGAACAGTTTTCTATAAATGAAGAAAGGTGGGTTGTCCTGGTATGTTCTATGGAATGTAAAGAATAATGGGGTTTGAAAGGCTAATGATGTAGTCAAAATAAGAAGAAATGAGGGTTTACTTGGGAAAAGTAAAAGATACAATGTGGAATAGATAAGTACTGTTAGGGAGGGTTGTGATTACGAATGAATATAGTGCACAGCAGTATGGGAGGGAGAAAGATAGTTGGGAATGGGGCTAATAATTAACTGGAGGTAGGAATTAGGAAACAAGAAATAGAAGTGTATGTGTAGAAGTAGTAAGGTCATTTGAGGAGGGTTTAGAATAAGAGTCACAAGTGAAATATATATGTTAGAGTAAGAGGGTGTGGGTGGAAATTGGGGGTGTAGAAGAGAAAGTGAAGCAAAGCTGAGCATATCAGGCTTCCCACCCTTAGGTCAAATTATAACTGACAGCAATCAGTTTATAGCCAATACAAAGCAATTAACAAAGAGATACTAAGTAAAACAGGTTTTCTGTAATTTCCAGAGTCTAAATAACTGGCATATGCAGTGTAGTCGACTGGTCAAGAAAAAGGGGACAGTAGCCAACTTAGTAAGAAGTCTTTTGAGGGCACTTATTATTTCACAGAAACTTTCAGTCACAGAGCAGGCATGTATTTGACTGATTAAAGTTAATACACAACAAGGTTCTTCATGATAAATGTGCTTACATTGTGCAATGACAAAATTCTCAATAAACTTGTAGGAGTAAGGCCTTGTGGCAGAGCTCCTGTTGTAGCGAGGTCAGATGTAGTGATCGCAGGCTATTATGCAATGACAAAATTCTCAGTAAACTTGTAGGAGTAGGGCCTTGTGGCAGAGGTCCTACAGTATCAAGTTCAGATGTAGTGACCGCAGGGTCAGCTCTATGAAGGAAGAAAGTGACTGAGGTTGTTTTACACACTGATCCTTCTTTCACGCCAAATGCTGTTTCTGAATTTACCCTGAATCAAGCCATCGCTCTCTCAGTTTTCTTTCTGAAACCTGAAAACAAAGGAGAGAATATTCTGCATACCTTGAATGCGCACAGGCAGCTTAGTACTACTTTGACAGAACTAGGCCTTTCAGGAAAGCTGAACAGCTGTTTATTTCCTATTATGGGGTTAAAAAGGGTCAACCTGTCTCAAAGCAAACAATAGCTCATTGGTTGTCCTCTGCTATTGTTTTTTGCTACTCCCTATATGGTAAATCTATTTCGAGCAAGTTTAAAGCACATTTCACCAGAGCCTTATTCTCTTTGGTGCATATTGGAAAGGGGTGGACTCTAGAAGCAATCTAGGGGCAGTAATATGGTCCTCTGTTTGCATCTTTACAAAACACTAGAACTGGATTCTTTCTCAAGTTCCAGAGCAGACTTTGTGGGGAACATTTTCTAATAGCTCCTGGATCCTTATACTTCCTCTTCCCCAAAAGGGTAAACTTTGGGAGTCTACCCATATGTAATTGAGGGAGTATGAATGATGAGAGTGGAACAATTGTGTAAATCCTACTTACCTGTAAGAGTAGATGTTTGACTTTCACACTGCCTCAGTGGTATCACCCACCCATCTCCCTTGTTTTTTATAGTTCAATGGTATACAGCCTTGTTGAGTTCTTGGTTGGCTTTGGTTGTTTGTGTTGGTATTTTGTGGCTGCAAATTCATTGGTTTCAAACAGTTCTTGCTTCTGGACCATCTTGGTTCTTCCAGTTTAGCACTAAAAGCCTGAATAACTGAATTTCATTGTCAAGGGTTAGGCTTCCCATGATAGGAGGGGGTTGGCCAATCCCCCATCACAGAGAGTCAGAGGAGGGGATGCTGAGCTCTGGAAAGCTTCCCAGTGTGGGTTTGTGTTCCGGCACAGAACCCATATGCCACTGAGGCAGTGTGAACTTCATAGGTTCACAGGTGTATATTAAGCAAACAACCACTAGGGTTCTTATAAGGCTAGCCATGCAAACCAAACATGATTCACACATTTGATTTATATAGTGGTAATTTACTGACTGCCTCTGTCCACCAGAGACATAGGAGCCAGGCCAGGGGTGAATTTCTGATTACCCATCCATTGGTCCAAGCTGTGCTTAAATAGGAATAGGAAGGAACTCTGCTACACATGAATGGGGATCCTGTTCCAGAGAATGTGAATTCTCTGAGAAACATATCCATCTCTTTAACATGTCCTATTTATGTCATAAGCAAAATTTAGGACTTTTAATTTAGTAGCTCTGATGATGTTTGTTTTGCAGATATGTAAATGGTTATTCAAATCATGGAGCAGGGAGGTCTTGGTTGTCAAGCAAAGATCACCACTCAGAAGTCTGTATGATACCAAGTAAAGAGAGATGGCTTTAAGATGATCACTGTAGGGTATTGTGTTTATTCCATGTATTCTTTTTGTAAAGAACTTTTGTAAATGTTCCAGTTGCTGCATGTGTCTGGTCAGGTACATACCAAAGGGGCATTATACTCTATGATGGGTCTGATAAGGGTATGATGACCTCTCTGGACCTAGATGCCATGATCCTGCTTATAGTTCAGTAACATAGAAGGATTTTCTTACTACGTTTGACACATGTTGGTCAAAGGCTAGGTTACTGTCTACATGAGTTCCCAGATTGCTGATTAATAAATAAACTTTTAAAGGTGTTTTATTGATGATGTAGTGACCCAGAGTGGCAGACTTCTCAAAAGGTACTATAATGCATTTATTGGTATTGACACAATGGTTTTGGCACCAAGCATTTGTATTTGACCTTCCTGAAGGGTGTTCTCATCTTAGGGGGATTCATTGACTGTTCCCAGTTTGCAGTCATCTGCAAACTTGGTTAGCTAGAGGCCTTTGTCATTGGATTTGATATCCATGAAGTTGATGCAAAAAGAAGTGAGCCTAGTGCAGAGTCCTGGAGGACTCCACTGGTGACTGGCTTCTTTGTGAAAGTGGCCTCACTGATTCTAGCCTCCTGAGTCCTTTCAATGAGCAAGACAGCTATCCATCATGGTATATAGGGGGTTATACTTAGCTCCATATGTTTGTTGACAATACCAGAGTGGTGTATTGCATCAGATGCCTTAGCCAGATCCAGGTAGGCAGTATACACCATTTTCCCCTCATCCATTGTCTTAGTGACCTTTTCAAAGAAGTCCACCGGATTCAGTAAACATGACTTTCCTTTGACAAAGCCAAAGTGGGATTGATCCAGTGTCTGGAGGTCTCCTATGTCCTTGTTGATAATTTCCATGATAATTATTTCCATGGCTTTGCAAATAAGACTAGTCAGACTAACGGGTTTGTAGTTTCCAGGATTTGTTTAAGGTCCTTTCTTCTGAAGGTGGATGACCATCGCAGTCCTCTATTCACCTGGCACAAAGCCTGTTTTAAGACTATAGTTAAATAATGACTCCAGGGGTCCTGTAAAGTTGTATTTTAGACTATTCAAGGGGCATCCTGGGATGTTATCAGAGCTGACTGAGGCTGTGTTCTTGGCTTTTAGTGAATGCAGCCAGTACATGCTCCCTAGTTATAGTTGGAAGAGTTATGTTTGAGGGTGCTTTGGGGGGATGGTTGGGGAGAGGGGGAGTAAAGTTGGAAATGAGTTTGTCAGCTAACAGGTTCACTATATCACCAGGCCTGGTAAATGTGACACCATTAACTGCCAGTTCAGCATATTGCTGTGTGCTGCCCATGAGGTTTCTAACAGAGCTGAAAAAGGCCTTATGGTTGTCTTTCACCTGGGAGGCTATCTTAATCTCAAAGCTGGCTTTGCTTGACATAATTGGTCCTCTTAGTTGCCTATTTACTTTGATAAGAGAGTTTTTATCTTATGAGAATTACCCTTCTTGATTTTTGCTACATTTTTTTTCGTTTATTGCATATTCTGTTTAATTTGGGATGCCACCACAATGCTTTGTTTCTGGGTCAAGTCCTGGGTTTACTTCTGATAGATACAGTAACCACTATGTAGCCATTGCCATAGTTGTACAGAGTTTCTGAGAGTAATTCAGCATAGGCTGCTGTGTTCAGGGGATTTGGAGGGGAATTTTGGAATTATGGAGTTGACTTTGATTTCAAAGGGGACAGCTTTATTGTTGAACCTCACCATGAAGCACAAGATATTGGGGGCTGCAGCATTCTCCCATATTTGTGAGAATGATGCCTAATATGTTGGGACTTTCAGTGTATGTATTCATTATTTGGTCAATGATGTTTGCATTTACTAAGTCCAGAAATCTCTGTGCCTGTAGATTTGAGGCCATGTAGTACTCTCATTCTATAGAGGAGTAATTAAAGTATCCCATGAGTAGGGTGTTAGTTGGATAGTAAGTGATTCCAGTAGATCCAAGTATGCATCATGAGCTTCTTTGGATATGGATGGTGATCTATAGCCAGCTAGGATAAAGTACAGGATTTTGTCTGTGGTGATCTGCACATAGAGGAAATCCAGCATGTTATCCTGTTTGACCACCCTAGAGGTATGCTTGTTGTATATTGAGACACCTCCTTCCTTTAGCCTTTGTCTGTGCAGCTACTGGTCTAAAAGTGTAGAAGGCACTGAAATCTTGCAATGCCGGGGTAGTCTCTGCCACTTTAAACCAAGTTGTGACAACCATACAAATGTCTATATTCTCAAGTGTAAGGAGGGTTTGGAGGGAGTGTATTTTTTGTTTAGGCTTTTGACATTGAGTAGTAACATCTTGAGGTTCAGTTGAGTTGATTTTGCTATGTCAGCAGGTTTGTCAATTTGTCATTGCCTAAAAATAGGGTACTATAGGGGTGGATAAAGTTTAAGCTAGTATTCGAAAGCCTAGAGGGGAGAGTTGTAGACCATCCATGGCAAAGCAACATGGTCTGTTAACCACGCTCTCCCAAACTGACAAATACTGAATCCCCTTAGAATGACAGCAGAAAGACAGCCAGCTGTTGAAATCAATCATTTTTGTTCATATTGTGGCATCATCCTCAGTGATGGTAATATACTGCTCAGTGCTAGGCTCATACCAAACTAAGATACATAGTCTGAAAGCTCCATAATGTCTCTCCTCATACACTCCAGGGAGGTACACCTCAGGTCACTTATACTCATATGGACTATGATAGAATCATACTGGTACCTGAGGTGTGATGACTTGAGTGTGTATGTGATATGGTGGATCCTGGCTCCAGATAAGCAACTAACAATTATTTTCTCTTTGTTTAGCCTGATTAGAGGAGCATCAGTATATCTTACAATGACACTCCTTATGACAAGATTCCTGGCAAGTGTATTTACTTGCCTGAGCAGCTTAGTATTTGGTCTCCACTGAGAGTGACTATGTGTGTGTGGTGTTAGGTGAGGGGTCTAGACAATCATTATTGTTTAGGAATATTGTTTTTAAGTGCCTCAGAATGTGTTAGTATATGGGTGAGTTGTGTGCTATGTGTGGGGAGGTGTTGTGTGCATGGTTTCAACAACCTGATGTGCACTTGTATGCCAGAGTTGTCTCCAGTGTCATTGTGCAAGTACACCCCTGACATAATGTGCCTGCTTCTTTAAGGATTAAGTGGTTGTCAGTAAACATGAGACAATTGTAACATTGCCTGAAGGTGCCCATATCTACCAAGCTGCTACAGAGAAGTTAGGAAAATGCATAATAATAGTGTCTAGACCTTTTATTTGTGAGCTACAAGAGTGGTGTATTTGGGTTAGAAGGCTAGTATGGGTGCTTTGGTGGTTCAGACTAATAAGGGTGCTCTACTGGGGCAGATTGTGCTAAATCGTACTAAATTCTACTAACTTTAATGTTTGCACAGCACTGAATTCTACTAAGTTTGTAGGTATTTCCACCTGACATCCAGCTAGCTGCTTGTCACTACATTGCAAATGCCTTACATGTTTTTATCCACCATTCTACAGGGAATAGTTTGCCTTCTGTTTGTTTGCTGCTGTACAGGACACTGCTAATCCACACAAATGTGCCAAATCTATAACAGCACATAAAACAAGAAAATTAAATAATGAGCCCTCTGACCACACTATAGGTCCTTTTGTGTATTTCCTAGCTCAGATAGACCAGGCAAATAACTCTTGCAAAAGATGAATAAATCTAGTCCTAATATAAAAACACAGTAAAAGAGACCCACAAGTACAGCTACCACAAACCACTTAAACATCTAGCTGGAAATCCATTGCTGAAGACAATTTCAGTCTTATAGCGGTAAAAGTGAAAGGAAGAGCAATTTTTTTTAACCAAAATCTTCAGTGAAATGCATATATAAACCAGGAAACAGTAGCAATAACTCAAAATAGCTTAAGTGAGATTTAGACATCAAAGATACTTAACTCTGGCTAGATGCCACTGGATACAAGTAAAACAACTGGATACAGGTAAAAGTGAAAGGAAGAACATTTTTTTTTACCAAAATCTTCAGTGAAATGCATACTTAAACCAGGAAACAGTAGCAATAACTCAAAATAACTGGATACAAGTAAAACACTTCTGCAGATTAGGATGCCAAGCTTTGTTAAACTCTGGGAAATGATCAGGAGACAATATGTAGTAAAGTAAATGAGGTTTACTAAACAGCAATAATAGTTTACTGGGTGGACACTCAGTGTTATAGATGTATGGAAAATAATGAGTGGGAAGAGTACACAAATAGCTCATACAACAACCTATAGTAATGGGGGGGGGTGAAATCAGATTATCATAAGGGGTGGAGGGCAAAGACAAGCAGGCTAGCTAGAGAGGTATTCAGTCAAATAAAGCCAATATTGGAGCTCTTTCAGAAACTTTAGCTTAATGTGTTAGTGGGGGGTGGGGCAGATACAGAATGGAAGCAGGTAAATGAGCAGAATATAAAAGCATTGAAGCACAAGCTGGAACAGAGAAAATTCTCTCACTATCAAACTTCTACTGCAATTTAAGGTAAAAGACTATGCAGAAATTTGCCAATAACACCTTTTTAATGGAACAATAGAGAAATAAATGACTAAGGCACAAATCTGGTAGTAGTAGTTCACAATTCTGCCAAAACTGTAACTTAAACTAGATGATTATGGCCCAGCAGGGTTTAAAATATACATGGACAGCTTTTACAAGTAATTCTACTTCTACTATTCTACTACTGGAAGTGGAAGTGCAGAATAATGCAGAAACACAATCTTCCCACAAGTGCTAATTAAAATACAAGAGTAAGGTCCCAGGACAAACTAAAAAACTAAAACATACAATCTGATGGAACAGAGCAGAAAAGTACAAAGTTGTATCACCACACAGGCCACTATAAGTGTGATTTAAATATTTAAGCAGAACTGAATAAAATAATTAAAATTGACTATTACAAGTAAGTAAGACTTACACAACTGCACTTTATTGATATATTTTTTTTAATTAATGAGGAAGATTATTTTAGAAGCAAGCTACATAAAAAATTAAACCCATTTTTGATTTGAATTTTACAAGGGTAACTATAACACTGTATTGTCAATAAATCACGCTAGTTTTTCTTTTTTTTTTTTTCGGAAAACTGAGAATTAAGTTCACGTTTCTTTGGTTCAATAACAGTTTTCTAATTTTCTTTGTCAAATTGTCTATTCAGAGAAGAATGATCTCTCCCCTATTGGCCATATTGGGGATTATGTTGACTTGAACAAAAGTTACTAATTCTTCCTAGAAACCTGATTTTTTTTTTCTCCATCAGAAAGATAAAAACTTCTTAAGTCATGCTTGGTGTGAGATATGTGCTTTAAAGTTGTTTTGTTTGAGCAGTCTGATTAAATACTTACACCCTCTCCTTTATACTCACACATGCACAGGTAAAACCAGCAACACTGTTCCCCATCTACCAGCTGTCTTTCTAGATATGCCTGAAATGGAACATCTTACTCCATACCGATACTAAACCATTATATAACAGAATCTTATATTCCATACGTCTGGAAGCAGTCTTAAATAATCATTTAACGCAAAGGATGTACCTAATTAAGGTTATCTAATTTCAAAACTATTGTTTTCCTGTTTCTTGAATGGAATACTTGAAAGAAATATATCCACCGGCAAATAATTTCCCATTTCTAGATATTTGTTATCCCTAGCTCCTTAACTCAATATGGCCAGTGGTACTAAAACAACTTTTTTTGTCACTTCTAGATGAACCAACTACCTGTCTCCATAGGGGTTCCCCAAGGATCCATCCTTGGACCCCTACTCTTCTCTGTTTACACCAATAATCTAGCCTCTGCCGCCAAACATGGCACACTCATACAATACGCAGATGACTCAATCATCATCTGCTCAGCCCAGTCCCTACCCAAACTGCAAAAAGTCACACAGGAAGCCTTTTCCTCTGTTGAAACATGGTTATCCGATGCCCAATTAATACTCAACCCAAACAAAACTAAACTACTCATCTTCCAACCCACCAAACATACTCAAAACAACTCTCACTTTAACATCACAGCAAAAGACAACACCACTATATACCCAACTGAACACACCAAATTGCTAGGAGTGGAAATAGACAATAAACTAAAATTTGACATTCACATATCCATGACCATAAAAAAAGTCCACACAAAACATACAGAAATAAGCAATTTCTCACCAAAGCAGCAAAGATTTCAGTAGCAAATTCCCACCTTATCTCCACCCTACTTTATGCCTCTCCAATATATACCAACCTAAGGCAATGTGATCTAAATAAGCTAGAGACCTGCTAAAACAAAATCACCAAATTCACCACAGGGGCATCCTACCATAGTCACCACTGTCTCTCACTTGCTGAACTGGGCTGGCTTGAACTCCCTCACCTCCTTTAGTGGTATCAACTCTCACTCGCCCACAAACTAGTAAACCATCCACTAAATGTCCCATCCCTCCAGAATCTACTCCAACCCTATCGCACCACCAGACCACTAAGATCCAGCAACAAAAATCACTTGCAGATCACTAAAGCCAATAACTCTGCTGGTGAAGCACTATTCTCTTGTGCCATAGCCAAATTATGGTACTCACTCCCACCCACAATTAACTCCATACCATCATGCAGCCACTTCAAAACTTTACTAAAAGCACACCTAAAAACATGCTGGCTATGCCCTTGCAACTCCCACTCTAATATCATCCACCCCATCCAACCACTACCTTTCTCTCCACTCGACTAACTGCCTTGATTATAGCAAGCTCAGATGCTCATAAGTCTAGTACTTATTAGACAGCAGGAACTTCTCATTGTAACATTTGTTAATGTCTGTAATGTACTTCACACATAAAGATTCTAGTTGTCTACTGATGTACTATGTTCTTCATCTGTAAATATGTTGTAAGTAATTGCTATGTTAAATTGTTAATCGCTATGTAATCCAATGTAACTACTGTCTGTTTATTTTACTGTGGAGCTTTTCTCCCCGGGCCTCCGCTGAAAATGGACCTACGTCCAGTCGGACACTCCCGGTCAACAAATTTAAATAAATAAATAAATAAAAATAAATAAAAAATAAATCAGACACGCACCTATGAAAAAATAGTTGTGATACTGTTTTTAAATTGTCTTAAAACATTTTATACAGTATCACACAACCTACTGTTCAAACAACTCAGCCTTTTACATTCAGAATTAGGAACAAAGGAAAAAAATAATAAGGTTCCAAATTCCAGACACATTTTAAATACTAGTACTGTTAACTAAGAACTTCTCAAAAATGTACAATTTTAGGAAAGATGGCAGAAGATTTCAAGGCAAGACTACGACTGTCCTTACAAATTAGAGACAGTTGAAAGTATGCCATTTCTACACTGCCTGCCTGGCCTTAGTCACAACACTGACTCAACATAATGGTACAAAGTGTTTACTGATATAATACATAATCCTCTCTTCTTCCAGTCACAATAAGTGTATGACAGGGATCAATATTATGTCCTTTATTATTATTATTCAATATCTTAATCAATGACATACATTCATCAGCAGAGTATTCTGGCAGTGTCCAATACACAGATGATTCCACACTTAATATGCACATTGCCTTCCTTTACACAACTACAGACCATTATAGAAGAGCCTCTCACCTTCACAGAAAACTGGATAAAGCATTCAAAGCTATAACTAAAAGTTAATAAACCAAACTACATTTATTCACCTCTAAAACCAGCTCTGGTGAACAGTCTGACCTCCCTATTGCATCTTTAAATAACATTCAAATTGAATTGGTCTCAGAAACAAAACATGCTTTAATGGATGATAGCTTAAAAATTGATTAGTTGGTACATAATATAGTCATTAAAACAAAGCATAAAATATGACAAAAGATACAGACAAAAGTTTTGTCACATCTCAGGCTCATGTAAATATAGCTCATGCCTTCCTTCTGCTAGGTCTTATAGACGCACCCCATCCTAACAAATCTGCAGTCTAACTATACAGCCAAACAGGAACTCTGCTACAGCAAAAAAACTCAACAAAATGTAATATTATGAAAAGTATATTATTAGCCATTTAAAAAAACACCCTTTGTAAATATATAAGCATGACTGGTCAAACCTCAGAAACATCAGCTCATTATAAAACCTACAAAAAAATGGAATGGACAGCAGAGACTCCTTACAAAGTGAAATCATGTCACTGTAGCACTTCTTAACATTTACATAATCTTGTCAGTAAACAACTGGTTTGATCTGTGGTTTGACAGCAGTTCTAATAGCTGTCAGAATTGCTGTTAAACCATTGCAAATTAAAAGATAATTAGGTGATTTGCTAGCAGATTCAGGTTCGCCAAACTGCACGGAAATATATCCCTGTGTGTGTATCTGCACATGTGTGTGTGTCTGCGCACACGTGTGTGTGTGCGCGCGTGTGCATGTGTGCGCACGCGCACGTGTGTGTGTGTGTGTGTGTGTGTGTGTGTGTGTGTGTGTGTGTGTGTGTGTGTGTGTGCGCATGAAAGCAATGCGAAAGTCACAGCAACAGTCAGAACCACCCATGTCATGTCACTGCTCCATTTACATAACTATAGTTCAGGTATTTCACAGCATTCCATCACAATAGTATTATATTGCTATACTCTTTTCAACAATATTACATCACAGTAGTATTATGTTGCTATACTCTGTTCAGGTATTTCATGATACTTACTACTGTGTTATAATATTGTAATGTTATGTTGCTATACTCTGTTTAAGTATTTCATAATACTTATTACAACACAATAGTATTATGTCACTATACTTTCTACAATCCGATGAAATATAAAGCAGAATGTCAGAGACCTGGTCAGGTAACACTTATAATGCTTAATGTTACTTTTTGGAATTATTTGAAAAATAGCTAGACAGATATATATATATATATATATATATATATATATATATATATATATATATGTATGGGTCTAGGACTATTCACTGAAAGCACATTTCACTGAAACACATTTGACTGTGCACAATTCACTGAAAGCTCAATTCACTGAAAACACAATTCACTAAAACACATTTCACTGAAAGTTATATATGGCCTTTTCCCCACTGTAGTGCAACCCTGGAGTTAGAATATATAGTAAGGGGGGTGGGGGGCACCGCCCCCACATTGGGGGGTGTGAGGGGCATAGCCCCCCACCTATTTTTAAATATTTTGAACTATACACATGGATATTTGCAATTTCAATAAATCACTCTTTTTCTAAACTTAATATATATATCCAAACTATGTGGGGGGGCTACGCCCCCCACACCCTCCAATGTGGGGGGCAGTGCCCACCAACCCCCCTTACTATATATTCTAACTCCACTGACGAGGGAAAGGCAGTCCATACAGCCTACCTAGACCTGGCGAAGGCTTTTGATACAATACCTCACTCGGGTATCATTGAAAAACTCATCAACTTAAATGTAAACCCATACATTACAAGATGGGTTGCAAACTGGCTGAGTGACAGAACCCACAGGGTCAGAGTTGCTGGTGCCATGTCAGACTCAAAGCCTGTCACAAGTGGTGTCCCACAGGGCTCAGTCCTGGGCCCACTCTTGTTTGGCATCTACTTTTCTGAAGTACAAGCAAACACAGGAGGGTTATGGCTGACAAAGTTTGCAGATGACTGCAAACTGGGCGCCGTAGTGGAAAACACATCCGACACAGATATCCTTCAGAAGGGTCTCACAGAAACGGATAACTGGTGCCAGAGCCATGGCCTAAAGTTAAATGCCAAGAAATGCATAGTCATACCCTTCGGAAAAAATAAGGTTACCCCTAGCTACCATATAGGTGGCAATCCCCTGAACACAGAAGAAGTTATTAGGGACCTGGGAACCCAGGTTGACAGTAGCCTTTCATTCGACACTCATATTGTTAAAGTAGCTAGGAAGACCTTCTACATTGCCCACCTTATCATGAAGGGATTCACATCTAGATCAAGGGAAGTCATAGTCTCCCTATACTCATCACTCATCAGACCAATGATCGAGTACAATGCCCCATTCGGAATGTATCTGACCCGACACTTACAGCAGCTGGAGAGGCCACAAAAGTTCCTCACCAAAAGGATAAAGGGTCTCAAAAATCTATCTTATGCTGCCCGACTGAAAGAACTCCAGTTATATTCAGTTGCTTACCGCTTGCTCAGAGGTGACCTATGCCTGACATACAAGGCCATGTCAAACCCAGATTTGATGAACATGCTTCATCTCAAAAAATCTAGATCCCTCAGAGCCACAAGGGCGGGAGACTTAAACCTCGACACGGTTATTAATAGGACGTGCTGGAGGGATAGATTCATCACCCAAAGACTCCCTATGCTGTGGAACAAAATCCCGGTTTATGTGAGGCAGAGCACCTCGCTGGCCTTGTTCAAGAGGAATCTTGACCAATGGATGGGAGATCGCAGATACACCCCAGGGGTTACCTCAGTGTCACTGCTCGACAGAGGCACAGCAAAATAATGGGCATAGTTTCTCCAAACTAAAGGGGTGGCGTAAGCCACAAAACTATGGGCTAGGCTTATAAATGCCCTCGGGCAGATAGCCTAGTATGAACCTATGAACCTATGAACCTAAATAAATTTAGATCAAAGGCACATAACTCTCTCTCTCTTTATATATATATATATATATATATATATATATATATATATATACACACACACACACACACACACACACACACACACACACACACACACACACACACACACACACCTGCAGATTTGCAATCAGATAAATACATTCATTATTACATAGCCATTTCCAAAAGCACACTATGCAAAACTTTTTACTATAACTAATCAATTAAAGGGACTATGTTTTCTAAAAACACACCAAGAAGGATATTAAGAAACAAAACATCTTTTAAAATACAATAGTGCCTTAAAGGATGGTCATTATACAGAAATACTGGGATAGGTTAGCCTTCCAACTCTTGAACTTGGTTTCACAATACCCCTTTTGATTTATGTCAATATTTCAGGTATTACTCTTACTAACATTTGGCGTCCAGTATACTTAAACCAAATTAGTTTATCAGATTTAGTTTATCAGATACCGTTAATTCTGCATACATTTAAATTAAAAAAAAAACAAGAACGGACAACACTGGCTATTTACAAAATGAAATCAGCCTATGTGAAGCTTCTTACCAGACTCATACACATGCAACAGCTGGAATGACAATAGAGATGCCTTAGTAAAGGGTGAACTTTGTTTTATGTGGACCGGAGTGTGTTCCACAGTAGCACTATCCTTTGCAAGATATACTAGTCCCTCTTGTTGATGTTGCAGAACATGTTTAGATCCCTAGACCAAGTATTTCTGATGCCATTTGATTTGCTGATGTGCAGTAAATCTATCGGTAATAGGTCCAGGGATGCATTGTATGCCAGACAAAGGTCCAGGGGCGGCCCGTGCTATTGAACTGTCGGACTGCAGCCCCCCAGCTGTAAAATAAGAAAGAAAGTTAAATAAAATAAAATAAAACACAAATGAAAAAAAAAAAAAAATGATCGCAAATAGTGGACTTTCGCGCATGCGCACTAGCATTTCCGATATCCGGACTGCTGCTGAGACAGTCTGGAGCATGCGCAGACTGTCTCAGCAGCAGTCCGGATAATGAAGCATTCAAGTGCAGAGATCCCAGGAGTCTATGCAGTTGTAACTGCATAGACTGTCACAGGAAAGGGATCTGACTGGGACTGCAACGTCGGCAGGCTGGGAGTCTCATCAGGGAAGGACATCTCGTGGGCGTAACGAAGCTGTAGAAGGATGTATTTAGTACTGCTCCAATGAACGAAGCTGTGGAAGGATTTACCTGTCCCAAGTAGTGTGTGTGTGTAAGTGTAAAATGCCCCAGGTGCTACATGGTGGTGGGTAGAGAATAAGGCTTGAACCCTGTACCTTGGGCCCAGGTGGCAAGAGCCTAAATTCCCTACCCACCACCATTTGTAAAAATGTTGCAGATTTTTCCCCTCATACTTGTTCTGTTCCTCATAAAATCTGTGATTTCTGTATTTTTGTGTCCTTGCAAAGCCAGTAGTGCATTGTTGCAGTGGTAGCATTGTTGCTTGACAGTTACATGTTCTCTGGTTTGATTCTTGGCTGGGGTGCCTTACCTTCTGTGTGGAGTCTGTATGCCCTCCCTGTTTTTGTTTCCTCTAGTGTCCTCCCATCTTACAAAGACATGTGTCTGTCTGGAGTGTTTCTCCCTGGGCCTCTGCTAAAAATTAGCTTTTGTTCCAAGTCAGACTTTCCTGGTTAACAAATGTTAAAAATGACATGCATTTGAATATCAGACTTCATAGTCTTCAGAAAGTGCATGGTAACACAAAAGCTTTTATTCTAGCAATTTTCTAAGTGTATAAGATTGAAATTTGAAATTTGTCCCTATTTTTGGGACTGTATTCCCCATTATTGGCTTCATCCAGGTTTTGTGCTAAGGTTGAAAGCTATGGTAAGAAATTAATTCACTGAATGTGTTTGGGGGCTATATTCCCCCATTACTGGCTTTGTCCGGGTGTTTTTTGCTAAGAGGTTGAGAGCTATGGTGAGAACTGAATTCACTGAATGGTTGGGGGCTGTATTCACATATTATTGGCTTTGTTCAGGTGTTTTGTGCTAAGAGGTTGACAGCTGTGCTATGGTGAGAACTGAATTCACTAAATGGCAGCCATTTAAGTTTCCATCTTCCTCTTTCACAAAACAGCTGATTTGGCATAGTGGTATGTTGCTCTGACAGTTTTGCACAGGGTCCTGGGTTTAAGGCTTGGCAGTGAAATGTATGGTGGTAACACAACACTTTATTCTAGCAACTTTCCAACATTATACAAGCAATGTTTAAAATGTGTCCCTGGTTTTTGGGCTTTTGTCCCCCCCACAATAAACTTTGGCTTTTTCCAGATTTCTTTGTGCTGCAAAGTTCAGAGATACAACTGAGTGAGTAGATTTTACATGGAGCTGAGAGCTGCAGGGGAACAAAAGTTTAGTGCTGCTTATGCAGAGTCTGCTTGCATTGTTAATAGCACAACAGGTAATATACTTGCTTTTGATGCAGAAGGCTGTGGGTTCTATTCCCGCAGTAGACAGATGCATTTCTGATACTGTACTGTGTTGCAAAAAGGGTGGATGCGAAGATACCTAGTAATTATGAACCTGTTATCAGTTTGCCATCCATTCCCTATTGCAATATTGCTAGCTTATCATTTTATTTAGTGTAAGATAGGCAATTTATTCCTCAAGGGTAACGGACACTTTATTTGTAGATGAAACAATGAAATATAAAGTTGTTTGCTAGCAGCAACCTCTTCATTAGTTACAGATCTCTTTAATGTGGAATTATTTAGATGACTTTTACTTCTTCACAGATTGTGCATATGTACTAATACTAGTGGACTGTAGAAGTTTGAGTAGACTTTTATGATGGAAATGTTCTGAATTGGGCAGTTTTGTCATTACTGGTGCATGCATTTTATTTCATTGTTTACTGGAAAAATTTCAAAACAATAAATTTAAAACACCCTCTAAAACTGTACTGTATTGTAGAAGGAATATAATTTAATACAATCAGGAAGGTGTATGAAAGAGCACGTGTATGTTTCGTGTGCAAGGGGCCTGTGATTTGAAAACAGTCCAAACCCAAAGTTAATCTGCCACTGGCAAAATGTATTTTCTTTGAATGTAAGTTTCAATGTTGTTTCAGTGATTGTGAGTTTTCAAGGGCAGAGAAGTTTTAATGCTAAGTCTGTTCTCATTGTCAGACTGCATTGCTTTGTTTAGAAGATATGATATCTATTAGTGTTTGTGCTGTAAAATGCAAAATAAAACTTTTAAATGAAGTCCAAATCATCGGAGAAGTAAAGCAGTATGCGCATTCGTGTTTATGGTAAATGGGGTGAAATAGCCAAGTAATGGTTCATTGGAATGGCTGTAGGGGGGGAAGCTCCATTATTTGTGAGGGGGGAAGGGCAGCAAACTCAAAGACAGCCCCGGCTGAACTATACCTCTCAACTGTCCAGATTTTTGTAGAATGAATAGATTTTTGCTTCTTATTTTTCGTTTGTTCATCATAAAATTTGTGGTTTTCTGTCAAATCATTTAGGAATGAAGTCACTAAATAATGGCAGACACTGAGTTTCAGACGTCATAACCTTCAGAAAAATACATGCTAAAGCAAGACCTGTTATTCGATCAAATTTTATACAAGAGCAATTTTTAGTACTGTTTATGTGTTCCCCCCATATATTTGGCCTTGTGCAGATTTCCTGCATTAACAGGTTGAGAGGTACATGCAAATAAATTGCTTTATAGAATTAGACATATCCAGACCCCTTAACTGTCCCCAATTTTGGCTCAAAATGTTGCTCTTCCCATAATAATCCCTCCGCAAAATGGCAATTTTGGAAGAAAACATGCAGAGTTTACAATTAATTATTACTGTAATAATCAGTTATAGATTACTTTTATTTCAGAAATGCATGTAGATTATTTTATTTTTCAGCTGCTCAAGTTAGCAGTACTAATATTAAAAAGTGTCCCTTCTTTGACAGGTTCCCAGCTGTATTGTGTGGCTATTTTATATTTTTGAATCACATTTTTGGTCCATTTTTCATAAAATTGTGTTTTTTTTTTTGCCACTGCAAATCATTAAAGGCTGAAGTTAGAAAATAATGACAGACAGGTTTCATACCCTTCAGAAAATTCATACTAATGCAAGACCTACTATTATATTATCTAAGTTTATAAGAGCAATATTTAAAAATTGTCCTTATTTTTGGGCCTTTGTTCCACTTCTGTGTATGGCTTTGTCCAGATTTCTTGCTCTGAGGTTGAGAGGTATGAATGTGTCAGGGCCATCGCAGTCAGCCAGAGACATTTCAAATTGTGACATACTTGTTGCATTCCACTCCCTCATGTAGTGACTCTGGATGTGTCCAAGCAAGGCAAGGAGCAGTTATGCAGTGTAAACATGCAGACTATCCCCCCATCCAAGGTAGACACGAGTACTACAATGGCTTTTCATCTGTCCTTGATTTTGCAGAATGTTGTGGTTTCTGTCATATTTTTATACTGTTGATTTATGCTTATTATTATTCAGAAAGTGCCTGTTGCTCTGTGTTTAAGTAGCAGTGCTTTAATGACCATCTGGTAAGCTTGTCTGAGATTGTAAGATGCAAGTAAGTTTTAATAAGCATACTGTTAAATAATTGCCAACATTAAAAGCCTTTCTGTTGTTGCCATGCAGAGAATACTTACATAAATAGATAACATATAAGCCTTGGGTATTGAAATGCATATGACAGTATTTGTAATAAAGGACAGTATTACATTATTTTAAGAGCTCATTACAGGCTTTACCTGCAAACTAAACAGAATGCCAATCTATCATGTGCGGTCCATATCCTGTGCAGTAATCCTTTAAGCAATGTATGTTGAGCTTGTTTCCTGTTTGCTTTTCATATTTTACTTTGCTCATGTTTTTCCCATGAAACAAGTGAATCGTTGTTGTCAGGCAGCAGGTCTTTTTTGGATAAGAAACATTTTTACAAGTGGTGGTATCACAGAGATTGCTACTTTCAGCATGTTACTTGGTACTTTAATAAAGCTGAATATAAATTATAATTAAAACTGGAGTACAAGAAGAAATGGCTTGGGTTGAGTGCTGCTTGTTATTCTTATACTTGATTTTGACAAGCATTCCAGTAATGTATTAAAAGTAATTTATTTTTTCATGCTTCACAACCTTTTTGTTTCCATCTAGCTATTAAGTAAGCTGTCATGCAGCCAATGGATTGAAATATGTTTTTTTCTTCTACACTTAATTTTGTCTTGAATGGACTCTCATAATGATGGTTTGGCACCCAGGGCAGAGTATTTAATTAAAGTTACAGTTTTTGTGGTTTTGAGCATAGCCCTTCCCCTTCTAGTTGGCCACACCCATTCCCATTGACCCCACCCATTCAACTGTCTCCTGCAGCCCCCACCCCTTTGATTTGAAGTCACCAGCTGCCACTGCAAAGGTTACCTCTTACCAGGCTACAGGATAATGAATATAGTGATCAGGCTTTAAATTGGTCCACACAGGACATATTGTTTAGGCCTTGTATCCTTTTAGTAGCATCCTGAGGTATTGCCAGGACTCACAGATGCAGTATTTTTAGATTTTAATAGCACTTTTAGGACTTGGTCTTGTGTGATAGGTACATAGGTTCATAGGTGTATACTAGGCTAATGACCTAGCCATGCATCCCAAATCTCTGACAAATTCTGGTACTCTTGGCAAGTGTAAAATTTTCTTGAGTATGTAGAGCTCTTGTCTTTATGGACCATTTTATAGGTTCATAGGCTCATTGCTAAGTACTAATCTAAGTGGCCTTGAGGGCCATTTTTAGCCTAGCCAGTTTCCGTCAAATGAGACTCAAAGCCAGTACCTTGTTTCTGTGAGATGAGCATCTTAATGATTATACCATTCCTCTAGATAACTGGAGGTGATCCATTTTCTGGTATATCTTGAGGGACAGATGGAGGGTAAATTTAGAGCTAAATTATCAGTCAGTAAGTTCACTATATCTTCAGCTTCAGTGTAGGTAACATCATTCACAATCCTCTCAGCTCATTGCTGGGATTACAAACATAACTAAAAAAATGCCTTGTGATTGTCTTTGGCTTGGGTAGCCATTTTACCCTCAAACTTGAGTTTGGTGGATTTTATTAACCTGTAAGTTGTTTTTTTATTGCTGTGACAAGGGCTCTAACATTCTGTGAATTACTCTTTTTACTTCTGGTCAAAATTATTTTCCTTTCATTATAAAGCTTTTTGATATCATGGTTCTACCATATGCATTTGTTTCTGGGGGTTGCCGTGTACTTGTTCCAGTGGGGTACAGCTGCATCTCTGCATGTGTTTACATCCTGGTATAGTGTGGTGGTGGTGTACATTTCTGCATGCTCAGTAGAGTTAAGTGGATTTGGTGGGGATTTGATGCTTGCCAGTGTATCATTTAGGAGTAGGCAGTTTGTCTTAAAGAAATTTCTAAAGGTACCTTGGGTGGAAGGGATCTTTGTTTTCAATTTTATTTTGAAGGAGATCTAACAAGTGATGAAGATATGCAAGGGGCTGTGTAAGATTCTCCCATATTAGTAAAGCCAAGATCCAAGATGTTATTCCCCACTATAATTTTCTTTTACTAAATAAGAAGAGGAGGGGATTGATGAGTGGAGATGCCTCATCCAGCCTCAGTGTGGGTTGGCCTAGCCCTACTAAATGCCCAAGTCCTCCTGGCCTAGCCCTAAGAGCTAGTTATGGATCACTCAGTCCAAAAAGATTATGGATCAGGCTTGATGACTTTCCTTACCTACATTGTTTTAACATGCCAAAGGCTGTTCACCTTGAAGAACTGCTATGGATAAGGGTATACAGCTCGGTGCATGAGTTACATTTTATTCCCCTGATTTTCAAGAGCTAGTGACAGCTCACCTCATGCTGCTGGAACCACAACACCTTCCAGGACACAGTACCCCTTCTCAGGGCAAATCCATTCCATGGTGCATTACCCTTTACACAAAAAAAAGAGATCTACCCAGGGGTCCCACCATCTTCTCCAGGATCATTTGCATCACTACAGTGGACACTACCATGCACCCATCACTGCCTCTCTGGATTCAGGGATCTGAACCCGACTCCTTTTTGATCAGCTGAGGGCAATGAAGACCATTGTCCATCCCTTTAGAGCTGCTCCCACCTCTCTCTCTCAAGACTGACTGACCCATGTTCAATTGCTCTTCACATGGAATCCTTCTCCATTTTGGTCTTCAAAACTCTCATTTGAATAGCTGCTACTACCATCAAGATCTGCGTCTGTGGTGGCTCCACCCAGGCCCTCACCCTGAGCTTCAGTGCCACCACAATGGCCCTCCTACTTGTCACAGTGTAGCCTCATCACTCCCAGTGCTGTTGATGACTGGGTATGGGCCCAACACTCCAACACCATCCATTTTCAGGACTAGTTGAGTCAGGAAAACAAAACAAAAGATAAACAAAATGACATTAAAAATTTAAGAAAAACATAAAACTATAAAACTGATGCTTTAAATCACTTTCTCCATGGAGAATTTTACTACTCAACTTTAAATTCTTGTGACTAATGGTTTATTTAGTATTTGAAGTGTTTATTGCATTTTACTGGTGTCCTTAACTGCTCTATGTCTACTCTTTGAAGGCCGACTGCTAATAGTTAATCACTACTATGTCAATATTTAAATATTTGTCTTGTTTTGTTAGATTTGACTACCTGGTGGCAGCAATATAATAAGTGTGGAACTTGGGTGTTGGTGTTAGAGAGTTGACCCAATATATGGAAAATATTTTGTGAGTGCAGGTGCAAAATGACTGGGGCCAAGTTTTAATTATTGTTGGTAAGACTGCACTGGAAGGCAGAGGGCTCAGTCTGAGGTAAGCTCATTTAGGTAATGCAGAGCCATGTCCCACATCAGCAGTACATACATTGCCGTATACCCTTAGAGCCAATTGCCATTTCTATTTTAAATATTGCTAACAGTAAGACTCCCACCCCATTCTGATCATGTTGTCATACAAATTTTTGATGGCAGTACTGCAGGTGTTAAAACCTGAAGAAGGTGACCACAATACCCCCTCCCCCCATGTCACACCTCTACTTATAGAAAAACAGTTTGGGTATTTCAGAAAAACACTTGTTAACACTGTTTTCAAGATCTGTATTCCATCTAATAAACTTCAAAGCAGAATGCCACTGCTCATATCATTTATTACAATGCCATATGACTCTTTCTGGAATTATTTTGGGCATACACACACATGCACACACGCACGCACACACACACACACACACACACACACACACACACACACACACACACACACACACACACACACACACACACACACACACACACACGCAATAAAATAAGCACACAGTTACTCTCACATGCATGTGTACTGACAGAAACACACAAACACTCTCAGGTTTATAATAAGATATTCATATTAATGGACTATTACTTAGCCATTTCAAACAGCAAAATATGTGAACTCTTCCCATAAATAAATAAATAAATAAATAAATAAATACATAAATAAATAAACAAACAAGAAAAGGAACTAATTTTTCTAAAAACACAAAGAAACAAACAAAAAACAATAATTCAACAAAAACAAACACAAAGGATGTTTACAAAGTACAATAATGCCTTACAGTTTGGGCAGTATAATAAAATAATGACTGTTCAGAGGTAAATCTCATAAAATTCTTGGGCATTCTGTTATTACCCTGTAAAGACCACTCTGCCAGGCATAATCATTTACAAAACAGGGTATAATATTTGTTCCCTTGATCATAACCATGTATTATTTTTGTTACAATATAATAAAGAGCTCACTTTGAAAATGTGAGATTTGAAAACTGTGTTTTACTGCTCAAGAACAAAAATAATGTCACTGATTACATAACCATTGAGTCAGCATAGTGATTTGTAGAACATACCTTCATTGATGAAGCAAACCCACTTCAGCTGGTTTAACACCTTAACATTGCTGGTTTTAAATTAAATACGTAATGGAATATCTATCACTGCTGCATACAGTTTGTCTCATTCCTGTAGCTTTATAATCAGTAGCATCCTATTTATTTTTTTTCAAGAAGATACAGTCATAATGTCTAGCACAGAAATTATCATTTTCTGTGGCTTTCCATATTCTTCAGCTTCTTAAGATAAGATTTAAAAGCTTCAAGTGCAATTCGGTTTTACTTGTGATTTTGACTTTTTTCTCATGAATGATTTCCTTGCATCTATAGCAAAATGTGTTTCTGTTACTACAGCTGCTTGCCCTTTCAGTAGAAATGTCCAATTTCTTTTTTTTTTTCTATTCATAACTGGAAATCTGTTTTGTTTCAGTCTAAGTAATGTGGTATACTTCAGCTCACTGAGACCTTTATGCATTACCTCAGTTGTGACAAAGAAACTGTAAGAATATTTTCCCACATACTGCAGTTATTTTTATATAGGCTTCTATATCACAATTATCAAATTAGAGCAAGCAGGTTAATTTAAAAAACACAGTACCAAAATTGATAAAACAAAGACATAAATAAGTCTACCATTGAAATCTTTCATAAGAAGATGAGACACTATAATAAGCATACTGTTACAGCACTGCTTTCTGAATATGCTTGTCACATCTACATTTCAAGAGTATCCACCTGTATACTATGATATTGTGTTAATGGCAGTTAATATCAAGATCAGCCACATATGCAAACATTTGTTCCCATTGAGCCTTGCTCCTGTCGATGTCAGTGTTCCTGAACAATAAAACTAATATATGCAGTTATGAATGTACATATTGTATTGCACAATATTTTACAAAAGGAACAAAAATATGCTCACATAAATCCATTTTTATAGTCAGCTAATGCAGCCTATAACAATCTACCTATGATAAATAAAAGCTCCAAGTATATTTTTCAGCAAGATTTTAAATGGGTAAAATTACAGCCTACAAATAAAAAAAGACAGAGAGAAAATATATTGGGCTCATATGGTAATGGAAAGTATTACAGCATTAAGATTTTGTAAATTATTTTTTTTCTTAACAAGAAATTAATGTATAACATTTCAGATCTGAACACAAAATATGCATGTTATTAAGTCACAATAACAGCATTCTTAAAAATACTGCTTTGTGTAGGGAAATTAATAAACAGTGTTACTCCTATTCAAAGGAGACAGTGTAAATTATGATTGTTTGCTCATTAAAACATGCATATGCACACACAAAGTGTAAATGCTTTAACAAACTGCAGAATAAAACTTAGCAAGACAAAACCACAACCATGAAAAATAATCACATAATCCACTATGAAGAATTGTTTGATAACAATTAACCAGACGCATGATAATTAACCCTTATACAAATGGAAAGAAAGATAAATATAAAACATAACTTTCAGACTTAAGAAATTCTTAATCTTTTAGTTCAGGGAAAATATTGAAACAAATTAAATTGAATTGCTTTTGTTCTATGCTAAATGGATGAAGGAGGAACACTAGGTTTCAAAACAAAGTGCATGTTTAAGTGAAAAGATATTTTGTATAGGTTTGATGAAATGGCTAGATATTCAGAGGAAAGCACTGATGATACTCATGCATTTCATCATTAGATTTTATACAAAACAGACATATAAGTCATCTGCAAATCTTACTATACATCCAAAACTTACAATATCAAATAATGTATTTCTAAAAAAATGATATAAAAATACACAAAAATGAGGTATCATGGAATCATAAATTAAAATAAAAAAAAAAAACAATAACCCCAAATTAGTATGGGGTTATAAATGACAAAATAATACCCAAGAATGATGGATTCAGATTTTTCTGAAATCAAGTATATCCTGTTATTACCTCAGTGGCACTGCATGCATATTCAGTTATTACTTCAGTGGCACTGCATGCATATCATATTATTACCATAGTGGCACTACATACATACATATCCTGTTATTACCTGAGTGGCACTGCATGCATATCCTGTTATTACCTCAGTGACACTGCATGCATATCCTGTTATTACCTCAGTGACACTGCATGCATATTTGGTTATTACATCAGTAGCACTGCATGCATATCCTGTTATTACCTCAGTGTCACTGCATGTATATTCAATTATTACCTCAGTGACACTGCATGCATATCCTGTTATTACGTCAGTGGCACTGCATGCATATTCGGTTATTACCCCAGTTATACTCCGTGCATATCCTGTTATTATCTCAGCGGCACTGCATGCATATCCTGTTACTACCTAAGTGACACTGCATGTATATCCTATTACCTCAGTGGCACTGCATGCAGTTGCCAAAAATAGGTTGGTATATTGTGTAATTACATTCTGTATACCAAGGCAGTGAAGGTTAAAGAGATCTAAAGCAAAAGTCATCTGATGGAAAAAAAAACATTTTAGGAAGTAAAATATAGTTGACAAGCATTTGAAAAGAAAAACAAGCAAGGTAATAAGTAATGGTAGCTATCTATCTATCTGTCTGTCTGTCTGTCTATCTATCTATCTATCTGTCTATCTATCACACACACAGACACACACACACACACACACACACACACACATACACACACACACACACACACACACACACACACACACACACACACACACACACGTCTGTGTGTGTATGCATGTGTATGCATAATTTAAAATAATAAATGTCTTATATCATCAATCAACTAACACTGAGGGGACATTTAGTTGAAAAACACAAAATAAACCAACAAACTAAATGTCTTTGAAGGGGGGCATGCCTCACTATACCACCAATGTGGGAACAGCTCCCTTCATACCTTCTGCTACTTAAAAAGTACAAATTCTAAAGGATCATAAGATCATAGGAGATTACTAAGCTATTTACCCAGTGGTCATTTTAAGCCTAGTCATTTCGACCCAATGTAATACTGTAGAGGTACTAGTCAATAGCCAATATTGCATTTAGTGATGACTGCCCATGTCCAGGAGAGTTCTGGTCACTATCCCCGGTAAGAATGTATGGTGCCCCATCAACTCATCCAGGTTCCTCTTGAACAGTGTCATAGATGTGCTCTATTTCACGTGAGTTGGTAGCCTGTTCCAAAGATGTGGCAGTCGCTGGGAGATAAATCTGTCCCTGCAGCATGTCCTATTTAAGTCACAAGCCATATTCAAGTCCCTGGAATGGGTAGCCCTAGACCCATTTGATTTACGGGTATGCAAGTTTATTAGGTTTGGGTCTTGGGTTGCTCTGTAGGTCGGGCATAAGTCTCCCCTAAGAATTCTATATGATATGGAGTATAGTGACAGAGATTTTACTCAGTCCATGCAAGGTACATACTGGAGACCCTAGATCTTCTTTGTTAGAAACCTCTGAGGTCTCCCTAATTGCTCATAAATTGCTGTAGGTGCTTTTTCAAGTACATACCAAATGAGGCATTATACTCAATTATGGGTCAAGTATAGGGGATTATAACTTCTTTTACTCTCGAGGTGATGCCTTTACTATTCATTGAGCTACATGGAAAGCTTTCCTTGCAATGTAGACATGTGATGGCTGAAGTTAAGGACAGGTTCAACCTGGTATCCCAGGTCCCTTAACCCTTCATGAGTATTTAGGATATTGTTATTGATTTGGTAGTGTTAAGAGACATTGTTTGTGCCAAAGGGAATGATGATGAATTTCTTTGCATTCAGTTTGAGACCGTGACTAATACACCAGTTGCTGATCTGTGTGAGACCATCCTGGAGTATATTGACATAATTTGGGGATGCAATGATTATGCAAACTTGGTCAACCACAACCCTTTACTTTTGACCTGAACTTCTGAGAAATATACAACAAACAGTAGGGGACCCAGCATTGACCCCTGTGGCATCCTGCTGGTTAATGTGGTTGCTGGTTAATGTGGAGTCACCCACTTTGATAGTGTGTGTCTGGTTTGTGAGCCAGTTGTCAACCCATCTTACAACCAAGGGGTTTACATTCAGTTTGCTAAGTTTATCAGCAATGCCTGAATGTGGGACTGTGTCAAACGTCTTTGGCAAGTTGAGCTATGCGGTGTGCACGGATTTGCCCTCATCGATGGTCTAGGTTACACTTTCAAAGAAATCCACTAGATTTAACAGGCAGGATCTGCCCTTCATGAAGCCAAATTTGGTAGAATCCAGGTTTGGAGGTCACCTATGTCTTTATTTATAAGGTCCATAATGATACGTTCCATGGCCTTACTGATGAAGCTTGTCGGGTTTAATTCCACACATTGGTTGCTAGGCCACCTTTGTGGAGGGGAATAACTGTTGCTGTTCTCCATTCTACAGGAACAAAGCCTGTGGTTAGGTTATGATTGAAAAGGGTACTTAGTGGTGATGCTAGTTCATGTTTTAACCTGTTTAGAAGACAGACTGGGATGTCATCTGGTCCCATAGAGGTGGTGTTCTTTGCCTTGGACAGGGCTTTGAGGACCTACTCTTCAGATATGTTATGTAAGTTAGGAGGAAGTTTGGGTGAGGATGTGTTGTAAGTTAGGAGAGGATAAGGGAGTAAATAATAAGATTACATAACATTGGGGAAAAGGTCACATATCCTTAATTTTTCTGTCCTCCAATTTCACACAAAGCCATTTTGAGTACATTGATGTAATAGAAATCAGTGAAAGAATCTGACCTTTCCCATTTTGCCAAATGCAGTGGTTCAAAGGAATGATTCATACAGATGTATAATATATAGCTATATATACTACACACAAAGAGATAGAGAGATACATCTCTCTCTCTCTCTCTCTCTCTATATATATATATATATATGTGTGTGTGTGTGTGTGTGTGTGTGTGTGTGTGTGTGTGTGTGTGTGTGTGTGTAGGTTGGTGCGTATGAATATGTATATTATATATCAGCATCAGAATCAAGCTCCTTTTTCATGTCAGTGAGTCACATCAATAGTGACCTTCAGCTGTAGCCAATATTCACACCACTGAGTGGCTAACCCCTCCACAATTTGTAAATATATATATATATATATATATATATATATATAGAGCTAATCTAATATATATATATATATATTATATAGACACATGCATATACTTTGCACACTATGCGAAACTTGGATGACACTTTGTACCCTTGCACCAGTGGAACATTTAGTATTTTCAATATGAAGCTGTAATGGCTTAGAAATCAAAGGTGGGTTTAAGTGAAAAGATATATTGCATCAGCAACCTACTGTGAAAAGCATCCAGCAATGCACTCTGAGGCCTAGAACTAACTGAAAAAATGTCGATAAAGAAAGGCCAGTTTTTGGATGTAAAGTGCCCTAAATACCTATATCAGTTGTGTCACCTCCCCGGCTAATATGAGCACTTTCATCTCTTCTAGGGCTACTGCAGAGAAACTTTTCTTGTGTGTGCTACTTTAAGTGGCAACCTAATTTGCCTGTTGTTAAAACTGCACAGCAGTAGGATGTAAACTGATATAATCTATAAAGTGATAATGATTTGTGTCAGTGAAAACAGAGAATGAACTGATGTATTAAGACTACCAGAGAAATACAACAGGCATACCTCTCAACTGTACAGATTTTATCGGAATGCCTAGATTTTTGCCTCATGTATTTGGCCTTTTCCTCATAAAGTCTCTTGCTTTCTGGCAAATCATTAGGATGACCTAAGGAATGAAGTCACTGAATAGTGACATACATTTGAGTTTCATACTTTATATCCTTCAGAAAATGTATGCTAACACAAATTATTTTATGTAAGCAGCTTTCTAAGTTTATGAGTAATATTTAAAATCTGTCCCTATTTTTGGTCCTTTGATGCCCCATTATATCAAGCTTTGTCCAGTACATTCTGATGAAATACTGGTGTTGAAAGAAATGGAACCTGATAATGAATCATAATCACTGCTATATACTGTTCTAATTAAGAATGATATATTCAGATTTAGTGTTAAATCACTCAATCAGAATGCATGCTGATTAGGAGGCCCTGATTTAGCCTCAGAATTTTGTCTGTAATTTCTAAGCATGTAGTTTTGTAGTAAAAGAAAGAAAATACAGATCATGTGTGTGTGTGTGTGTGTGTGTGTGTGTGTGTGTGTGTGTGTGTGTGTGTGTGTGTGTGTGTGTGTGTATGTACGTGTATAAGGCAGGCTATCTGGGTACATATTTAGTAGTGCTTCACTACATTCTGTTGCCTTCTGTGCTGTACCTTTAGATTCTTGATTCAACTTATTTTTTGAACATGATTATGTCACAGAAATGCATTTATTATTATTATTTTTTTGTTAGCCATCTCTGGTGTTAATTTTAAGTTTCTTTGGGCTGCAGTCCCTGAAATATAAGCAAATTAACAATAGATCACTATGTTGTAAACTTGTATATCTCTAGAGGTTAAAAATGTGTCCCATTTAGCTACATGGTATCTGAATAAAGTATCTGATACTGGGATTTTATATAAAGATATATATACATATATATATATATATATATATATATATATATATATATATATATTTGGATTCCATACATTTGGTCGAATTACACTTAGTTAAAAATGATTGCAGGCATTTCACTTCACTGATAGCTCACTTGACTGAAAGCTCACTTAGTCGAAGTTCATTTGGTCGAAAATGGAATATAGCCCCTGCCCCATTGCAGTGCAACCCTGGAGTGAGAATATTAAATAAGGGGGAGTGTAGCCCCCCACATTATGCCAATAGTTTTTACTAAAGATATATATATATCAATGCATTTCTAATGGATATACCTTCTTATAATAGTGAATACATTAAAATTATGTGGGGTCCTACTCCCCCCACACCCCCCATTGTGGGGGGCTGTGTCCCCCACAACCCCCTTATTTAATATTCTCACTCCAGGGTTGCACTGCAGTTTGGCAGGGGCTATATTCCATTTTCGACCAAATGAACTTCGACCAAGTGAGCTTTCAGCGAAGTGCAATGCCTAGTATCATTTTCGACTAAGAGTAATTCGACCAAATGTATGGAATCCTATATATATATATATATATATATATATATATAGGATCACTACAGAATCCTGAAAGCCCAAAATCCTGAAGCCCAAAATCCTGAGACCAAAATCTCGAAAGTTCAAAATACTGAAAACACACAGTATACCAACACTTACTATATTCCAGCACAAGTACATACAGAAACAAATAAAACACAAACCATATTACTCTTCTCCAAGTATAAGCAGGGCAGCAAGCCCCCCTGCACCCGCCATACGAGGTGCTCTCTCCATGTGAGGTGCTGCACCCCCCTACACCCCCTGCTACTTAAATATATCAACTCCGAGATTGCACTTAGTGTAGTGGCTGCCTATAGTTGAAGGGTAATATGTTTCTGCATGTACTTATGCTGGAATATAGTAAGTGTTGGTATCCTGTGTGTTTTCAGTATTTTGAGTTTTCAGTATTTTGAACTTTCGAGATTTTGGTCTCAGGATTTTGGTCTTCAAGATTTTGGTCTTTCAGGATTCTCTCTCTCTCTCTCTCTCTCTCTCTATATATATATATATATATATATATTACACACATATGCACATGCTGTTTTTTTTTTTTATTGGTAAGGTGTGCTACTCTAAATCAATTTTATTTTATTGGAGCAATGTTAGTAATTTAATAGAGTTCTGTTTGGTTGAGTGGACATGTACATGAAGTTGTGGAATTATTTAAAAAAAAAAAAAGACTGCCCATTGAAGTGGCTGCCTGTCCCCCATACCAAAGCCAATGTCACACCCTTACTAAATATAATCACCTCAGAAATTGCACCAACTAATAGGAAGAGACAGATTCATAGAAGTGTTCTGCTGGTGAAAAGTGACTCCCTCAAATCTCCAAGATTCATCAGGAGAGTGGTTATGTGATGTTACAGGCATCATAGTTCGGTAAATATATAATCTGATAATGATTGCACATAGCAGTTACAAAGCAAAGCAACTAATTAATTGGTTATGTGTAAAATTTATATTCTATACGTTTCATGCACGATTGCATGATTTTCTCAAATGACATCCATTTGTATGAAAGTGTAAATTTAAAAAGAGTTTGTTCTGAACAATAAGTACTACAATGGATGTCTCCTTATAAAAACAAGGCCGTCATCTTTCTAGTGAGCTCATTAATCCATATAGCACCAATTTATAAAGGATCATTGCACTCCCCTAAGTTAAGTAAAGTACTCTTCTGTTTTTGAAGGAGGAAAGATAGAAAACTTTCTGCATTTGAAGCGATATTATGAAGGCTGCTTTTCTGATGAGAAAACATCAACCAAAGCAAAAAAAGGATACTTTATAGTGTAAATGTTGGTAAACAGCAAGACAAAGCACAAAATGGAAAACCAGACCAAGAACATAGGGAAAATACATAAGATGTACATAAAAATACATAAGATAAAATGTTATTTATAATCTTATGCATTTTTATGTATATGTTAAGAACATGAAATTGAGACTGCATATTTAATTAGTTTTAGATGCTTTTTAATTGATGTGTGTCTTCTATTGGTTGTCTGTGTTTTTGAATGAGAGCATAGAATTGTATTAATTTATTTAGAGTTTTATATCACAGTGAGGAAGGGTGTTTTCTGCACCTGAAAGCTTTCTGAATTTTATTGTGCTTCTGTGGATTAAACTTTAGTTTTTCCTGACATTATTGGTCTATTTTTTCCATTTTTGTAAACATCAAATAAAGGCATATCATAGTTGCTGTTTATTCCAGAAATCAAAATGTTCATTGGCTGGGATGTCAGGGTTTGCTGCTGAAGGAATAAGTCACTTTAATAACAGCTTTGTCTGTTGATTTCTTTACTTGTAGTAATAAAAATGTGCTTTTGGTAGTGCAGATCATTATTTGTCTTAGTGCACATTTTGTTCTTTTGATTCTCCTTAGTACATGGATATGTTGGACTGCAGCAGAAGTGTTGTAGAAAGGCCCTTGCCTACCACTAGCTAAGTTCTACAGTAGGTGTTAGAATGTATGATAGTAGCTAAGTATAGACTTTTCTGCCTGACAAGTCCAAAGTTCAGTTCTAACCTCTGTTTTCTCTCTGTGGGTTTCTCTCTTCTCAATTTCAGAAAAAAATATTGATTGGCTAGTGTAAACTGTCATTACATCATTTTAACGCCGTCCTGTGGTCTGGAGTGTGGCTGAAAAGACTCCCTTAAGAAACAGTTAATTTTTCTAGTTAAAAAAACACACAGGCATTTCATCCATGTGATGAGTTAGATGGAGAACATTACCGTTACCAGGAGTGGAAAGCAAAGTGTAATGTTGCAGAAAGTCTGAATGTTCTTTAAGGTCCACTGTAATAATACCACTTCCACTCAGCCACACACTCATACAGCTTGTGGTTATCAAAAACAACTCTTTGACAGTACTTTAATCTAGCAGATGCATGGAAAGGAAGACAGAGGGGAAAAAAAGGAGGCACATGATCACTTCTGTTTGCAACTGTACCAGACAAGACATGACTAAATCCATATGTGAAAACATCACATCAGGTGCGAGGTGCATTTTTAACAACAAAGCTTAAACAGCTTGAGGTGATAAAAAGAACTGCAATTGGAACCATATTAGATTTAAGACAACATGTTTTCATTCAGAACAAATAATGCACTTGGATGTCTATGGGTGTTTATATGTTTTTGGGATAGTCTTAGCAGTCTGTCATGCTCATGAAGTTTCCAAGTATCAGCTAGGGTTAATGTTAGGACTATAGAACCGCCAAAGCAAGATGTTTTCTTATTATTTCTTCACTTACCGTATGACTGTTTACTTATACCTCCAGTAAAAGTATAGATATGCAGGCATGAACATCAGATTTAACAACTTTCAGAGGCAAAAAGTAAGAAAAAGTCAGTTCCAACCACTGTTCATGGGCTAGTCAACACAAGCCAAGACTACTGTCACAGTTTTGCTCCCTTAAAGCTAATCCTAGCAAACAGTCCAGCTGAGAACAGGTTAAACTCATAACAACTAAGACAGAGTTGCTTAAACATATTACATCAATTCACAGCACAGAGTAAAAAAAAAAAACTAAATAGGCCAGTGGTTACAAAGAAATAAAAGACTAAGAAAGAAAGATATCAAGTGTAGTAATCAAAATGACAAATGGGAGCTCAGCTACTTTAAACAAGAGCTAATTTATCAAGGGAGAGAGTGGATAAGTAGCTGCATTGAATGTTCACTGTAAGGATCATTCGGCTCCAAATTATTCCACCCCTGTCTCCATGCTGCCATAAATCACCCACTCCCAAACATCTTCTCCCATTACTGATTACATGCAGCTTGGATACACTGGATACTGGATCCAAGGCTGCCCAGGCTTTTCATTTCAGTGAAAAGCCTTCTATTAATATATTTTTTTCTTTCACTGCCTTTTATTTATTTCCTACTGAAAATGTTTAACAGTGTTGGAAAAGTGCTATGTGGGGGAGGGGGCTACAATAAGTGATGCTGAGGAATTTGATTAACAAGTATATTAAAAATTCCTTTATGTTTAACTGTGTGATTAGCTGAAATGCAATAGCTTGGCTCATTGTGCATTCAAATTAAAATCTAAACTTTCACATTCCTTCACAGAGGATGAAGTTGGAGACTTTTGGTACTGAAATGATACAAAAATTTAACTTTTTTTAAAATAACCTTATATGCTTGAGGGAAAAAAAAAACAAGGCTCATCTGCTTCTCTGATAACCAATTTATTGTGTCTGAGCAAATTATTTAACCTGCATCTGATTTATTTTTCCTCTGTGAGACTGATTGGAAAATATTTCAAGTACACTAGGAATTTAATACACTCACCATTTATAAATCTGTTATCTGTAACTAGTAATTACTGGATTTTCTCTCTTTACAGCTGTTTCGCCGTATTAAACAGCTGATGTTAGTATCCATTGATAGTGCTGTTTTGGAAAAGCAAAAACAACAGTCACACTTCAAGATATACTGCTTCACACACACACACACACACACACACACACACACACACACACACACACAGCAGAACTTGGCTCTCATATGCTTTATATGTATCATTAAATAGGGAAGACTTTATTATTAGCTTTAACAAAGAGCATGGATGAACAATTCATTTGTATAAAGTAGGAAAGTGTTTAAATTGTAGACAAAGGAAGCTGGATTATATAGGGGATAAGAAATTCAAGGTAGGTTAATTATGCAATCCTTGTCACACAAAGTGAGACTAACAGTCCTTCCTAGGTATGCCCTTTTCTAAATGACTTGACTGTCTTTGCTGTCTTCAGTGGAACAAATATCCTGATCTTTATTATTACTTTTCATGAAATATACTTTTGTCATAGATAACTATATTATTTCTATCTTATTTATCTATATATATATCCAGATATGTACTTATCCATGTTACTGCTATATAGAGAGAATACTGCAAGAGCTCAGGGTCTCAAGGGCTCAAAAACATTGTCTTGAAGCCAGGGACTCAAGCACCTTGTAGCTCATGTAGGCTGATGTTGTTGCTTGAACTGGAATACATGTTCCATGCAAGTAGCCATGGGGAGAAACTGGGTGAGGGATTTTAGGGTTAGGGCGCAGGAAGGGAATTTTATGATTAGAAAGTGATAAGTCAGTGGAAAGTGAGTTTTAGGGTAGGGATTGCTCAAGGAATTTAGATTTAGGGAAGGGATTATAGTTTCAGGCTTAGATTTAGGGAAGGGGTTAAAGTTTCAGGCTTAGGGAGCAATTGTGGACTTTTGGGGTAGGGAAGGAGAGTGGAGTTTTGGGGTAAGGGAGAGAGGACTTGAGTTGGGAACTGGGTTGGAGTTTTAGGGTTAGAGTTTAGGTTCTGGTGGGTCTATACAGCTTTATAAGGTCAGGTGTCATGAGGGCTATATAGAAACATGAGACCAGGCTAGTGGGAGTTTGAGGACTTAAATTTTTGAGCAAGTGGAAGCAAGCAGGTGGCAGGTATATTGCTAGCTACTAGCACGTGAGCACCTGAAGTAGACCACTAAACATATTACTGCTATCTAGCTATCAATCTATAAATTCAACAGTATGCATATGCATATTTTCTTACAATGTTATCTTCCAAAATGACTGAATTTCATTGTTCCATTTTTGGTTTGTGCTTAATGTTTCATGCCAAGTGCCCCAAGCTGATACTGAAAACGGTCCATAAAGCAATTCAATTCCCAGGCAAATAAAATGCACACTGACTGCAGTTCTGAGCAATGGACTACCTGGAGTTAGAGAGAGAGAGAGAGAGAGAGAGACAGACAGACGGGGGGGGGGGCAGAATGAGAGAGAGAAAGAGAAAGAGAGAGTGACAGAGTGAGAGTGGTGGAGAGAGAGAGAGAGTGTGAGAGTGTCACAGAGTGAGAGATAGAAAGACAGAGGGGGAGAGAGACTGAGGGAGAGAGAAAGTGAGGGAGAAGGAGAGAGATTGAAATTAAGGGAGACAGAGTAAGACAGACAGAGAGGGGAGGAGAGGGAGAGAAAGGGGGACAGACAGACTGAGAGATAGAAAGCGGGAGAGAGACAGAGAGTGAGAGAGAGAGGGAGAGAGGAAGAAAGAGATGGAGAGATAAAGAGAGAAGGAGAGATAGAGACAGAGGGAGAGAAAGAGAAAAAGACAGACACGGAGAGATGAGGAGAAAGAGGGAGAGAGTGATGGTGAGACAGTGAAGAAGGGAGAGAGAGAGAGAGACAGCAAGATAGAGAACGGGGGAGAGAGAGAGGTAAAGACAATGAGAATGAGGGAGAGAGGTAGATAAAGAGTGAAGAGAAGAAAAAGTTAGGGAGAGCAAGGAGAGTGAGTGAAAGAAAGAGAGAGGAGGAGGACAGAGAGAATGAGATAGAGTGAGGGGGAGAGAGGCAGAGGGAAGGAGACAGAGAGGCAGAGAGACAGAGGCAGAGATAGAGAGATACAGAGAGACAGTGGGGGAAAGAGAGAGAGAGAGACAGAGAGAAAAACCGAGACAGTGACAGAGACAGAGAGAGATGGGGAGAGAGAGAGACAGAAAGAGTGATGGAGAGATAGAGAAGGACAGAGAGAGACAGATAGTGGAAGAGAGAGAGAGATAGAAAGAGAGACAGAGCATGAGAGGGAGGGGGGGAGAGAGAGGGGCGAGTGAGAGAGATGGGGAGAGTGGAGGGGAGAGAGAGAAAGACAGAGGGAGAGAGAGCAAGGGGGAGAAAGACAGAGAGAAAGAGAGAGGTAGGGGAGATAAAGAGAGACAGAGAGAAAGAGAGAGGGAGGGAGAGCAAGAGAGAGAGAGAGAGAGAGAGAGAGAGAAACTGTGTCCACAGAACAATATGTACTTTTCATATGCAAAAGATAAAGAAATTGGAACTCATTTATAATGAGAAACAGAAAGTAGTTCTGAAAAATAATACAGTAATAGTGTAAGACAAGAAATAAAAGTGCTGTGTAAATAGCAACCCCCACTCACAGTCTGAAAAAATCTCATGCCAACTGTACCTCCAATAAAATTGCTAAAGCTGAATAATGTGATCAAATGATATGATAACTGGGAGCAATGTAACAGCATTTGTAAGCCTATAACAATACAGCACATACGGCACCACTGCACCATTTTCAGTATGCCATTCATGAAGAGACAACTAATGGCCAACTTCTGGAGCATGAATGCTAAAATGCAACAAGCAGCCAGAACAACGAAAAATGTTACTAGATGCTATTGCTACATCAGAACCTTTAGCAAGAAGGTGATGCATAAAAAAAGAACAAGCACTACCAAAAACAAATCAATAGCCATGACACTGTGCTTACGGATGGGTAAGAGTGGACAAATCCAACAGGAATACAATCTTTAAGAACATGTCAGAGGCAATTCCATTTTTCAGCAAGTAGTGTGAGAAATAAATAGAATAGCAAAGAAACACAATTATAGGTTCATAGGTTCATACTAGGCTATCTGCCCGAGGGCATTTCCTTTACTATGGGGAACTATACCCATTATTTTTCTGTGCCTCTGTCGAGCAGTGACACTGAGGTAATCCCTGGGGTATATCTGCGATCTCCCATCCATTGGTCAAGATTTCTCTTGAACAAGGCCAGCTCTGCCTCACATGTGATTTTGTTCCACAGCATAGGGAGTCTTTGGGTGATGAATCTATCCCTCCAGCACGTCCTATTAATTGTGGCTCTGATGGATCTAGATTTTTGAGGTGAAGCATATTCATCAAATCTGGGTTTGACATGGCCTTGTATGTTAGGCAAAGGTCACCTCTGAGCCTGAATAGAGCTGGAGTTCTTTCAGTCTTTGAGACCCTTTATCCTTTTGGTGAGGAACTTTTGTGGCCTCTCCAGCTGCTGCAAGTGTCGGGTCAGATACATTATGGGGCATTGTACTCAATCATTGGTCTGATGAGTGATGAGTAAAGGGAGACTATGACCTCCCTTGATCTAGATGAGAATCCCTTCATGATAAGGTGGGCAATGTAGAAGGTCTTCCTAACTACTTTAGCTACATGGGTGTCGAATGACAGACTACTATCAACCTGGGTCCCCAGGTCCCTGATAACTTCTTCTGTGCTCAGTGGATTGCCACCTATTTGGTAGCTAGGGGTAACCTTGTTTTTATGACTATGCATTTTGGCATTTAACTTTAGGCGTGGCTCTGGCACCAGTTATCCGTTTCTGTGAGACCCTTCTGAAGGATATCTGTGTCAGATGTGTTTTCTATTGCAGTCATCTGCAAACAGGACTGAGCCCTGTGGGACACCACTTGTGACAGGCTTTGAGTCTGACATGTCTGACCCTGTGGGTTCTGTCACTCAGCCAGTTTACCCATCTTGTGATGTATGGGTTGACATTTAAGCTGATGAGTTTTCAATGATACTTAGCCAGATCGAGGTAGGCTGTATGGACTGCCTTTCCTCATCAATGGCTTTGGTGACTGTTTCGAAAAAGTCAACCAAGTTTAAAAGGCATGATCTGCCTTTGACAAAGCCAAACTGGGTTGGATCCAAAGTCTGCAAATTCCCTATGTCTTCATTTATGAGGTCCATTATGATCCTCTCCATGGCTTTGCAGATAAGGCTTGTCAAGCTAATGGGCGGTAATTTTTTGTGAAGTGGTACCACAGTTGCAGTGCGCCACTATCCAGAGGTAAGACTTTGATTAAACAGCTGTCCTAGCTGTGGGTTTAATTCCTCATTGAGTTCATGGAGCACACAGCCGGGGACACCATCAGGTCCCATGGATGCTGTGTTTTTTGCTTTGGAGAGCAGTTCTCACTTGGGCTGGAGATGTTTGGGGGCTGCAATCGTTTGGTATAGATATCTCTCCTTTTGGGGGAGGGAGAAGTTTGCACTGAACCTGTCAGCCAGTATGTTGGCAATGTCTGTAGGATCAGTAATCTTCACATCATTTTGAACTAGCTCTGAGCATATCTGGGAGTTTCCTCCCAGGTTTCTAACATAGCTAAAGAAGGCCTTATGATTGTCTTTTGAGTCTTTAGCTATTTTTCTCTCGAAATTTGCTTTGGATGATTTTATGAGAGCTCTTAGTTTTTACTTATAGTGATCAAGGGTGTCTTACCTTTTAAGGATTTTGCTCTATCTTGTAGTAGCTTCCTCCTTTTGTTGTAGAGTTTGTTTATGGCTGGGGTCCACCAGACTGGATGCTTGCCTTTGGTACAAAGAGTCTTTGTTTTGCTTGGGATTGCCTTATCCATGCAGTCCTGCAGGTGCTGGTAGAAGGCATTTGTAAGTGATTCAGCGGCTTGAGTACTGTTTTCAGACCACACTAGTCTTTAGAAGTGTGAAGTCGGCTTTTGAGAAGTTCTTTACTGTGGTCTTTTTATTTCAGGTGGGGTGGGATGAGGACCTCCAGCGAGATTAGTTTGTGGTCTGATCTCACCAGTGAGGGCTACACCTCCGGTGTTGAACATTGTGCTCCCATGTTCGTGATGATGAGATCAAGTATGTTATCTCCTCTTGTGGGGATGGTGACTAGTTGTTCCATGGCATTTGAGTTTATGAATTCCAGGAACTTTTGGGCTAGGGTGTTTGGGCTTGAGTAGTGTTCCCAGTCTATATTAGGGTAATTGAAGTCACCTAGTATGATGGTGTTTGGTGATACATTTATCCCTCTAGTGTTTTCAGGAAGGCCATGTGAGGTTCCTGAGTTTGTGAGGGTGGCCTGTAACATGCTACAATTTGCAGAGCAGTCTTGCCTATGGTTAATTGCACCTGGATGGTCTCCGATGCATCACCAGTCTTGAGGTGTGGGTGTCCTTGATGAATATGGATACCCCCTCCTTTCTTGGTATTGTCCAGATTTTGGGGCATGATATGAGGTAAAACCTGATAGGGTGCTCTCAGGAGCCTTGAACCAGGTTTCTGTCACAGCACAGACATCGATGTTCTCCATACTGAGAAGCATTTTGAGATTTAGACTTCTGGCATTGAGCAGCATTACCCTTAGTTTTTTCCTTTTTGTGTTCTAGGGTGGTAGGTTTAGAATTTGAGCCTTGCCTAAAAAGGCACTATGGGGTGGCAAGAGCCTTTGCCAATATCCGAATCCCAGGGTGACAGGTGCTTGTCCAGCATGTCATCCCAGGCAGACAGACACTGGATCCCCTTTGAATGACACCAGTGTTTAAGCCAATTGTTAAAGCTGATCATCTTATCTCTGTATTGTGGCATCATTCTTGGTGAAGGTAGGATACTGCTCAAGGTCAGGGTCATACCTGTCTGGGCTACATAATCAGAGAGCTCCTCAATGTCTCTTTTCATGTAGTCTCAGGTCGTTTACACCAGCGTGGACAATGACTGAATCATATTTGTACCTGCTGTTGAGAGACCTGAGTGCTTGGCAGCTTACTGTGACCTTCTCCTTACTCAGTCTGCAGTGTGTCTGACTATGGAGTCACCAATGACTAGTGTGTCTGGCATTGTGTTTGGCCTTAAGGGCTGTGACTGTTTGACACTCTGACTGTGAGGTCTATGTGTTGCAGGTGTTGTGTTCTGAGGTGGTGGTTGTTTGGGTGTCTGCTTTGGTGGCCTCTGCTGTTTTGGTAGATTTTGATCAGAGCCTCAGTATGTCTTTGTGTGTTTATGTGTATGATTTGAGGTTGTAATGGTAATATGTGAGACTGGGTCTATAGTGTGTGTGGTAACCTTCTCCTCCTGACTGGTCTTGCCAGTCCTATGTTGAGAGAGCTCAGCCTCCAGTTTGGGTTGCATCTCTCGCATGTATTTGTGTTTTGTGGGAGGAGGAGAGGGTTGTGTTCACCAGCTGAGCAGGAGAGGACACTAGCAACTGATCCCTCGACATGCTAGAAGGAATAGACAAAAACTTTAAAAAGAGGGGTTGCCTTTTGGGGTACTATCTAAGAATGTCAAGTAGAGATGATCTTTTAATTATAGGATTAGATCAGTAGTATAGTTCGAGGAAGGTAGTTTTAAGGGAAAATTTGAAGAGTGGACTTTAGGTAGGCTTTATAGCAGGGGCTGGAAATGACCCAAATTGGCCAACAAACCACAAGTCACTGCCTAAACCACTCCTCCGAGGACAAATGAAGGAGTTATGGAAATGAAAAACTACAGTTTCAAGTCAGTAACCACCTCTCCGCTGCTCAATGTTAGTCACTCCCACTGATAAACACAGAGACCCTCCTTCAGCCCAAGCAAAATGGCCTCACAGAAACTTTCAAACAGTTCAGGAACAGCAAGCCTGTAACTGAACTTTTAACTCTCAGAAAAGTGGGAAAAAGCAAGATTTTTTTGTTTTTGTTTTTACAGAGATAGCAGAGGTTCACAAGTAATATCAAGTTATAACAGTGCAGTAAATGACCCACACAAGAGTGCTAGGTCAAGGACAGAAAATATGCAAGTTTTAAGAAAAAACGATTTAAAATTAAGTGCAAACAGGAAATTCAGCAAACAGCTTTTGGTTGTGCTCTAAATACAGCTACTAATACAGAAATCAAGTTTAACAAGCCAGAAAATGCTCAAGCTAGGCAGCTATGCAGAAAAACTTAGCAAATAAACAGAGAAAAATACTTAAAATCTCAAAAGTGGCTCCCTTCTTCTCTCAGTGCCAACAAGCCTGAAAAGACGCTCAAACCACGAGGCAACTAGGTTTTAAGAGAGGAAGATGAAGGAGTTATGGAAATGACCCTAGTGGCCAATAAAACTACAGTTTCAAGTCAGTAACCACCTCTCCGGGGCAGGAAGCTGCTCAATGTTAGTCACTCCCACTGATAAACACAGAGACCCTCCTTCAGCCCAAGCAAAATGGCCTCACAGAAACTTTCAAACAGTTCAGGAACAGCAAGCCTGTAACTGAACTTTTAACTCTCAGAAAAGTGGGAAAAAGCAAGATTTTTTTTGTTTTGTTTTTACAGAGATAGCAGAGGTTCACAAGTAATATCAAGTTATAACAGTGCAGTAAATGACCCCACACAAGAGTGCTAGGTCAAGGACAGAAAATATGCAAGTTTTAAGAAAAAACGATTTAAAATTAAGTGCAAACAGGAAATTCAGCAAACAGCTTTTGGTTGTGCTCTAAATACAGCTACTAATACAGAAATCAAGTTTAACAAGCCAGAAAATGCTCAAGCTAGGCAGCTATGCAGAAAAACTTAGCAAATAAACAGAGAAAAAATACTTAAAATCTCAAAAGTGGCTCCCTTCTTCTCTCAGTGTTTTTTCTCTTGGAGGGTGCTTCACCAACAGCCAACAAGCCTGAAAAGACGCTCAAACCACGAGGCAACTAGGTTTTAAGAGAGGAAGATGAAGGAGTTATGGAAATGACCCCTAGTGGCCAATAAATATGTCCATTAACAGCCAGCCACTGCCATCTGAAACTCAGACAATGTCAAAATGGTACAATTCCTGTTATGCCAAGCACAGGACAGGTGTGTACTTCCAAACACCAGTGATGTCCCATTGAACTGTAAGATCTCCTGTTCTCCTGATTCCATTTGCATATACAGCTCGCTTCTGAGGCTTCCAAGAGAGGGCACTCCTGCAACAGGACTTTCTTACCTCTCTTCACCAAAGGATGGGAGGGACAGCATTAACTGGTGACTCCTGTACATTCACAGATGGCTTCTCCACTATCTGGTCCTGCTCATCTTGTCTACAGTCAGAACTTTAACCCACTGAACCAAAGATCTGACCTGCAACATGAGTTAGAATTGCATTAATTACAGCATCTTCACTAGACTCAGCAATCTTGTTCATTGGGGACTCAATTGTATTTTTTGTATTTAGATCTGTTTTCACTTTAATTACTAGGTTTATCTCATACCAGGTCTTCATACTTTACTACCTCAGATGGTAGATTTATTCAAGCAGAGAATCACAAATGACTACTAATCTTAAAATGTTACACATCTATGGAAGGGTTTCTGTAATTTTAGGCTACGACTGTACCCCTGTGAATGGAAGCCATTCACTGTTTTCTTATAAATTAATTTTTGTGAAACAAGTAACAGGACTAGGATACATTGTATAGTCTTCATGCCACAATATAAGGCTGAGATATGAGAATGAGGCTGTTTATGAAGAAAAACTACAACTACAGATGTTTGGGAGTTCAGGCCTGAGTATAATAAGGCATCCTAAAGACACTTGAGTGGGGGTTGCTATTTACAGTTCAATTATTCCTACACTTTCAGTATAGACACTGGAGGTATCGTAAGGGACATCACAAGAAAGGCTGAAAGAATGTTAACATACAAAACACATGCAAAAAAGATCAACATGTTACTGTTCTGGGCAAACAAGCTATCACCTCCTCTGTCCAAGCCAGCTAAAGCTGCCACAGGCAAAGGAATACTTTTTAAAGAACAACTAAAACCTTGTAAATACGACAACCACCAAAGGAAGAGACAGGAGCTGGATGCACTCAGGTTTATTCTGGTACCTCGGCTTACACAGCCTTCAAAGGAATAACCTTTTCACAATTTAATGCATCTTTTATACAAAAAAATCCATCCTCAATTAATTGAATAATTAGACAATTGCTTAAATATATCACAAGGCTTCAGAATAAAAGGGACCATACACTAATATATACTAATACATAGTGAGGAAAGGTTATTTTATACAGAAACAGTAACATACTGGAATACAATAAACACATAACTTAAAAAAGTGATGTGTATATAAAAATACCTAAAGGAAAATCTCAAATAGTCAGATTCATTTCCAAATTCAAACCTTTAGGTTTTAATGTACCAAAATTTAATATAAACATACTTTCCAACTTCAACAGTTTCTGTACAAAATTCCCAGCATTGTAAGAATCAGGCCTAGCCAAAGCACAAAAGAACAGAGAGTCCAACACACCATTATGCAAACTATTGAAATGCTCAGAAATAGGGCTTTCTATCCTACCATTTCTAATGTCACCCATATGTTCCAAAATTCGTATCTTTAACTGACGTTTAGTTTGCCCTATATAATATTTAGGTGGGATACACCCACAACCAACAATGTAAACCACCCCACAAGATTTACAATCAAATGTGTCCATAGCTTGATATTTTACACTATTAATGCAACTACCTGTTAAATTCTTAACTTTAGGACAAATTCTACATTTTCCACATCTAAACATACCTTTAAATGTTGAACTCCCATTTAGTATGTTGATCTTAGTTTTTGGTTTGAACTTTAACATTTCTTTTAAATTTGCATATCTGCCATAAGAAAAACATACTCTATTTGGAAATAAATGGCCTATTTCATCATTTTGACAAACAATCGTCCAAAGAAAGTCCACTATATTTTTCATAATTGGTGAAAAAAGCAAATATTTATTAACTAAAAATATTCGATTCTCATTCTTCAAAACAAACCTATCCACCTTATTATTATGATAAATGTCGTCCTTATTCCTTGTATATGAATCAGGGTAAAGTAACCTATCACTACTATTATTTATTGAGGATTCAGAGTAACCTCTTTTTAAAAGCCTGTTTCTGACCTCCCTGAATTCAAAGTCCAACAAGTTAGTTTCCGAGGTATGTTCAAAAGTGCGTTTGAACTCACCAAAAGGAAGTGCCTCAATCAAATGTTTGGGGTGAGCACTAGTGGCATGTAAAAAATTATTAGTTGCAGTAACTTTTCTATATGGTCTATATTGCACTCTATTACTGGAATCCACATATAACAGAATATCCAAAAATTGAATGGTTTGGGTATTCACAACATATGTAAATTCAAGACCAAATCTATTACAATGTAAACTGGTAATAAATTCCTCAAATTCAACAATATTACCAGTACATATAAAGATCAAATCATCAATGTACCTATAATAAAGTACAACATTTTTACGAAAAAATTCCAACGTATACAAAAAACTAGTTTCAAAAAACGACATAAATAATATAGCATATGTAGGGGCAAAATTAGCCCCCATTGCAGTGCCATCCTTTTGTAGGAAAATTTTATCTTCACAACCAAAATAATTGTGAGTTAATGCAAATTCCAAAAGTGAAATAATAAATGAAGTTCGTGGGCCCTCCCCCAAAATATTATAAATAGCCTCTAAGCCAAATTTAGTCCTAATGCTGGTGTACAAAGCCTTTACATCAACAGTTGCCCAGTAATAAGTGTTGTCCCATTGCAAATTCTTAACCTTATCACAATAATCATTGGTGTTCCTGATATGTGAAGAAACATTACCCAATTCTTTTTTAAGGTGGGTGTCCAAAAGTATACCAATGTGTTCAAGAAAACCACCACAACAGGACACAATAGGGCGACCTGGAGGGTCCAAAAGATTTTTGTGTATCTTTGGAAGAGCATAGAAACTAGGGTCTTTGGGACTAACAATATAAAGTCTTTTTACATCCTTATTAGTTAAAAACCCTAGTCTTTCACCCCTCTCTAACAATTCCAGAAGTGCTGTATTAAATTCTAAAACAGGGTTTCTCGGTAACTCAACATAAACTCGTTCATTCGATAATAAATCAAAAACCATTTTCAAATAATGTGACCTATCCATAATCACCCAATTCCCTCCTTTATCAGCCTGACAAAAAGCATACTTATCAGAAACAGCTTGCATGAGTTTTAAAGCTCTCCATTCATTTTTAGTAAGATTAAATTAAAAATATTTTTTCAAAAACATTGCATATTCAATTTCAATCTTACTAAGTAATGCATTCTCAAAAACTTTTAAGGTAACGGAATTTTTAGGAGGACAAAATGAACTTTGAGTTGGTAAAATAGGTACCTCAAGTTTACCATACCCTGTAACAAAACGCCCAGAATCAATTATACAAAAATCTGACTCAGACCCATCCACACGCCCATCCACAGATGCAAAATTTTCTGAATCATAATCATATATAGAAAGGTCAAGCAAAGAATCAAAAGAACATGATAAGTCATCAGAAACATTACAAGTAGTTTCAACATTGTTCACACTATTTAATATGTTAGTAATATGGCAGTTCTTAACTCCAAAAAATGCTTTTAAATACAATTTTCGACAAAAACGCTTAGCATCAATCAATATATCTGAAAGCGCTGGTATTTTAGTGGGGACAAACTTACTTCCCTTGAGTAATACCTGCTCCATATCAGTAGTGACAAAAAAAATCACTCAAATTAACAATATGCATTTGTGTAGCGCTAGGTAAAGCATTTAAAAGATCAAACTGTCCCAACCTGAAAGTATGTCTGAACACAGTTGAAACACATCTCCTCTCAATATCTTCTATTGCGACCCTTGTTTCTTGACTTTCGTTTGCTCCCCTGACGAAAATTCCAATTCACTTGTTCTTCAACCTCCGACTGACCGCTGGCATCTTCGATAGTATCCACCCTTTCGAACGACACACTTTTCCTGCTTGTACCTGTGTCAGAAGACGAAACAGATGAGTCTCTACCAGACCTGGAGGCTCCTTCCACTCTTCCGGTTTGGGGCGTACCATTTTTCCGTTTGTGTTGCCACAAATAAACAGTGTTCTTTCTCAAATCATTAATGTCCCTATTCAATTTGTTTTTCTTTCTTGAAACTACTTCTGTTTCAAATTTAGCAATTTCCGCATTTATACTCTTCATAGTAGCGCAAAATACTTCATTAGGAAACTCTTTAAACAAACTCTCCTCCACCTCCGCGATCTGTAGTTGGATTACCCCCAAGTTCTTCCAGTTTCGTCGGATAAGAATTTTCAGCCAGCTTAACATACATTGCAGTGAGGCAGCCTTCCACTCATCAAAAAACTCATTCTCCTCCTCTGTGAACTTGAACGTAGGTAGCTTGTCCACCCGAAGTCCTCTGGGTGTAATGGACAGGCTAACATATTTTTATAACAAACGCGTGTCATAAAACAAAGAGGTTTCTTTTAACCTTAGTTTTTTAAGTTCGGCAAACCTTTTATCACAGTCTCCACTTACAGGAACAGTCCATGGATCGAACAAAGCCAATTTGTCATCCCTTTCTTTGCACAAATTGGCAAAACTCAGACAATGTCAAAATGGTACAATTCCTGTTATGCCAAGCACAGGACAGGTGTGTACTTCCAAACACCAGTGATGTCCCATTGAACTGTAAGATCTCCTGTTCTCCTGATTCCATTTGCATATACAGCTCGCTTCTGAGGCTTCCAAGAGAGGGCACTCCTGCAACAGGACTTTCTTACCTCTCTTCACCAAAGGATGGGAGGGACAGCATTAACTGGTGACTCCTGTACATTCACAGATGGCTTCTCCACTATCTGGCCCTGCTCATCTTGTCTACAGTCAGAACTTTAACCCACTGAACCAAAGATCTGACCTGCAACATGAGTTAGAATTGCATTAATTACAGCATCTTCACTAGACTCAGCAATCTTGTTCATTGGGGACTCAATTGTATTTTTTGTATTTAGATCTGTTTTCACTTTAATTACTAGGTTTATCTCATACCAGGTCTTCATACTTTACTACCTCAGATGGTAGATTTATTCAAGCAGAGAATCACAAATGACTACTAATCTTAAAATGTTACACATCTATGGAAGGGTTTCTGTAATTTTAGGCTACGACTGTACCCCTATGAATGGAAGCCATTCACTGTTTTCTTATAAATTAATTTGTGTGAAACAAGTAACAGGACTAGGATACATTGTATAGTCTTCATGCCACAATATAAGGCTGAGATATGAGAATGAGGCTGTTTATGAAGAAAAACTACAACTACAGATGTTTGGGAGTTCAGGCCTGAGTATAATAAGGCATCCTAAAGACACTTGAGTGGGGGTTGCTATTTACAGTTCAATTATTCCTACACTTTCAGTATAGACACTGGAGGTATCGTAAGGGACATCACAAGAAAGGCTGAAAGAATGTTAACATACAAAACACATGCAAAAAAGATCAACATGTTACTGTTCTGGGCAAACAAGCTATCACCTCCTCTGTCCAAGCCAGCTAAAGCTGCCACAGGCAAAGGAATACTTTTATCTGAACTCAAATATGGACTGCCTATATACCACCTTACAAATCATTTCCAATGTAGTCTGCTGTTTCATTACTAACTCCCCCATTAATAAACATCACAGCCTAACACTCACCAAAGCTAAATGGCCACCAGTACATTTGAGAGCCAGCATCATATCAGGATCAGTAATGCACAAAGCCCTTTCTCCTGAGATATCTTCTCCTGTCAGTAATAAACTTTTCATATAATCTTAGGGGTATCTATGAATCTTAGCCCACTCTACTAACTCCAAAAACTAAACTTCATTGCACTGACCATGCATTCTCTTTCCTTGCACCTAAACTATGGGACTCCATTCCACGAGAAATCAGAGATGTCCAATGTACTCGGACTTCAGAAAACTGCTTAAGGAACATCTCTTCACCCAAACAAAGTGCAGCTGCACTCACACAGGTCACTTTACATGAACCCTGCAGCTCTCTCACAGGAAGCAGGACTACTCAACCCTGGACTGTTTGCCCCCGGATGGTTCGACCCCAATGCATTTCTATACAATTTCATGTATAAATTTATAAGTGTTGTATATGTGATTTTTTAGTGGGCAGTTCAACCCCGGACTATTTCACCCCAGAGTATTTGACCCCAAATATATTCTTTTAAGTACTTTATCATTAAGATATTAATCAATTATTCAATAATAACACTGTTAATTTTTCATTGTTATTCAATAATAACACTGTTAATTTTCCATTGTAAATATATTTTTATTAATGTTTTTATTTTATTTAATTATTACATTGGCTAGTATAAATATAACATTTAAATCTTTAACATATAATAACTAGTGTTATGTTTTAACATATTATGACTACTGTTACTTTATAACATACTTTATAATATATATTTTCCATCAATTAAATATATTTTTTATTTTATACTATGTTGATATGTTAATTAATCTATTATCTACTATAAATAAAAAGAAAGACTGGGATATAGGAATATACAGGTTTATTTTTTTAATTATATTTATTTAAATAATGTTATTTTTTGTAATGTAATAGTAGTTGATGCACATTATTAGAAAAGAAAGACTAAACAGTCTTTCTTTTGTATTTATGTTCTGATGTGCTTTTGCTTTACTTCCATTCACTCTTTTACGCTGGTCCAACCAACATAATTGTATAATTTTATATGTAGGGTATAACTGAATGTTATTACTATGGCATATTTTAAAATGAGATTTGTGAAGATGTTAGGCAGCACGAGAAGAAGCACCATCATGTGTCACTCCAGCCATAATCATCACTTTCAGTGAACTCTATTGCTTGCCTTGCGTGTTCACTACACAATGCGGTGACTATTTAGCCATGCATGATTTATCCTGTCTTCCTGTGATCTAAAAAAACATTTTGATAGAGTTTGACATAACCTTTATTACTTATTACATCTGTTTTGTATTATATAATTCTATGATTTTATATGTAGGGTATATCTGAATGTTATTACTATGGCATATTTTGAAATGAGAAATGTGAAGACGTTAGGCAGCACGGGAAGAAGTGCCATCATGTGTCAATAGTCTTTAGGGAGTGCAGAAAGTAAATGTCAAGCAAATGCCTCCTTGTGGCCTGGTCATTTTTGAATTAGTGCAGATTACAGTGATATAAAATCAGACTGATCTAAAGAAATACAGTTACACACTACACCTTTTAAGTAGTAATTTGGTTCCTTGATGGTTGAGTCATTTTCTTACAACCCTGTCATTTATACATAGAAAATAGAGGCATGTTGAATTTCATCACAAGGATTCATAATTTCCTTTCAGAACATAGACATTTCACTTCTGCTGATTTTTTTGGATACCAGATGTGTATGCAAATATTGAGAATGAACGATAAAAAGCTATTGCACCAATTTGTTTGTAATGTTTTGTTCAGGTCCAACTGTCAGGGTCGAATAGGTTGGGGCAAATCATCCGGGGGTGAATCGGCGGGGTCAAAATGTCATGTACCCGAAGACAGAGAAATGGAGAGAGAGAGATAGGCATGCAGAGGGAAGAGGAGAAGGAATGACAGAAGTGCGAGAGATGTAAAGAAAAGAGGGAGATAGAAGAAAAGAGAGACAGTAAGTGAGGGGATGTCAAGATACCTATCTCTCTCTCTCTCAATTTCTCTGTCTTCTCCCCATGATATTCCTTTCCTGCAACTATTAGGGTATTAAACATGTGTGATTTAACAGATATTTAAAAGACAAGTGACCTACCTAATCACTATGTGTATCCTTGGTAGTTTCGGTGTGGATGATGATCTAGATACTCTTCAGCTTCAAGTGTTTTAATCCGGTCGTTTTGGGCTCGTTTTGTTCGGATAAAAAGTCAGCAGGCTTCAGGATGTTACCAGACATAGTCTGTGTATTAGTTGCCCTTTAAAAATGAGACAAGATGCAATTGTAGTTCAAGTCCTTTATTAAAGTATTGATTCACATCCAGGCAGATGAGAGCTGCTCTGTTTGCTGATAGGTGATTAGGTAGGTTACATGTCTAGTAAATATCTCTTAGATCACATGTTTTATACTTTGGTTTTCTGACATGCCATGGATTTGCACAAGTAATCCTACCAACATGAGTCATCAGCTTAAGGTATAGCAGCCTTTGTTCATGTTAATTTTTTTGCAACTATTCTCACTTGCCTCTTCTAGCAGCATATCTGATAATGATATGCTGCTATCCCTGTAGCAGAAGCTTTCTCAATCATTATGGCTACATTTTATCCAGAAAATGATGCTAAGCACAATTCCATTTTTCTGTCCATGTTTCGACTCTGTAAACTGCTTCTTCAAGTAAATGTCATAGCATAGTTTTGCATGTGCAAATATGTATATAATTTATAGCATGTCCTTGAATTTGTAGATATGTTTTATTCATTTCTTATGTGATCCCATTCACCCTGCTGTGCCTGTAAATGGTCCACTGAGATCATTACACTGGCCTTGTAAACAAATATAAATAAATAAACAAATGGTCTGGAGTTAACTAGTATTGGACTGTTTGCCAGACACATACCAAAAGTTCACATCTCTGGAAAAAAGTGAAAAAAAAAATAGACTGCAACATTTTATCCTTGCGAGGTGTAGTCTTCAGTTACCTACCTAATGTAGCCATTAAACATGTGTTTTTACTAAAAATGAACCAAATATATAGTAACAATGTTACTGACAACACCACACCACTGACATACCAGGGGGACATAGAAAATGCTATATTAGTAACAATGCTACTGACAACACTGTACCGCTGACACAATAGGAGGCCAAGTGATGCTGTATCAGTAATGAATTACTGAAAATACTGTATTAAAAACACACCAGGGGAGACTTAATTGAATTTTGTATAAGTAACAGTGTTATTGGCAATAGCTCCCTGGTGTTACACTGACTCATTTGTGATATGATCAAGTCACAGAAGGGTAATCACAAATGAGTGAAACTGCTGGAATAGCATTCTGAATCAAAACAACGGAAGAAAAAAGATTTTTGCAGGGGACCAAGCTATTCTACCTCCTCCCCACACTGCTGTTTATATATACCAACTATGATGTCATACTATCATTGCAGATGTGGAAATCCAAGATACAACAGGAAGTCACCCTTCTGGGAAAAAGTCCTGTAATAGCACAGTGATTGACCATGTAAGTGTGACCCATTAGTGCTTCGTGGCCAAACCTGACTTACATTGGTTGGTAACACTACACCAGTGACACATTGAGGTATGTATTGAATATTGTATTACTCACAATGTTGCTGACAACAGTACACCACAAAGACATCTGGAGACCTAGTGAATGTTGCATCAGTAACAATACTGCATCCAATGCACACCTAGGGATTTAGGGAATGTTATATCAAAGTTACTGAAAACACTGTACTACTGACACACCGTGAGGACTTAGTGGATATTGTTTGGTTTGTTATGTGAACTATATGAGGAAACAACTACACTAGAACACACATTCTAGCCTTTTTTCTGAGTGTGTGGGGGCTGAATTTTAAGAAAAAAAAGTGTGCTTCACAGCTAATACCACATAATTGCATAAACTTAGTGGAGAAGATGGAAATTTGGCATACATTTATGATGGCAGTGAACATTTATGAACGGATCACAGTGATGACAAGGCATAACAACTAATGTTTTGCAAATAGATAGCAAAATAATGATAAAACAATTTAATTTAGAAACTCACATAGGCAAAAATAGTAGAGAGGAATCTGGAGGCATTAGAAAAAGTGATAGGCAGCAAAAAGTTAACAGCTGGAAACACAAAAAAATGGAAGACAAAACATTCATTAAGAAATGAAGTAAGACAAGGGATATGGAATGGATTATAGAGTGAAAGCTGGAGGAGACAAGCCATAATTTAATAGATATAATGTGTTCAGAGAAATAAAATTAGAATAATGGACAGTAATAATAAGTAAGAGCATATAAGTTAGGGTAGAGAACAAGGGTCATTTAACAAAAAAACTGCATCCCTAGGTGATCATGTGAGCCTTCTCCATTTAAAAAAACATCCTTCATTGTGTTAAAAAATACAGTTTAGAACATACTGGTAGCACACTCCTTTATAATGAACTTTCATCCGAATACCCTCAGGACTTCATCAGAACAAAACAGTGATCCCTGTGTTCTGACTCATTTAAATAACTAGATGAATGTCACATGATAAGGAATCAGTAAATTAATACTATCTTGTAAAAATAAGATTTAAATATAACCCCAAATTCCCATAATTTAAAAAAAATTATGGCTTTGGTACTATCAGCTAATTATGGTTACCAAAAACCCACAATAATTGCAAACACACAACGTTACTACTGATAAAATCCATACAACAGTCATTGTTTTCAAGTGAAGAAAGATGGTTTAGAAAATAACACATATATTAATACTGAGTATAAAAAATATAAAGAATCCTAATATTAAAGACAATTATTCCACCGTGCAGATGATATAAAATAGTATGTATAAACCTTGTTCTGAAAACTATAAACTCCTCCTGGGTGTTCAAAGCTTGGCATTTCTTAGTTTTACAACTGGCAAGAACACACTTTCTAGCCTTTTTTGTGGGTAGGTAGGGGCTGAATTTTAAGAAAAAAATGAGTGTTTCAGAGCTACAGCCACATATTTGCACAAATTTAGTGGAGCAGATGGAAATTTGGCATACATTTATGATGGCAGTGAACATTTATGAAGGGTTCACAGTGATGACAAGACATAACAACTGTTTTACAAATACACAGCAAAACAATGATAAAACAATTTAATTTAAAAACCCACACAGACAGAAATGGCAGACAGGAATCTGGAGGCATAAGGAAAAGTGATAGGAAGCAGAAAGTCAGCAGCTGGAAACACAAAAAAAAAATGGAGGCTAAAACATTCATTGACAATGGAAGTAAGGCAAGGGATATGGAAGAGATTATAAACTGAAAGCTGAAGGAGAAAAGACACAGTTTAATAGATATAATGAAGTCAGAGTGATAAAATTAGAATAAAAGACAGTAATAATAAGTAAGAGCATATAAGTTAGGATGGCGAACAAGGGTCATTTAGCAGCAAAAATAGTTCAGTATGAGAAGGATAGCAAAAACTAAAGAATATAGTATTTTCAGTCTTTACCCTGATTGGAATCATACACTCACCAAGAATGATGCCAAGGTACAAAGAGGGATTAATGGCTTTCACCATTGGCTAGGTAACTGGTGTCATTCTAGGAGGATCCAGTATGTGTCATCTTAGGAAGAGGTGAATCATAGTCCAGCTTGTTTTTTCAAAGATGGCTTACACTTTTCATTAGATGGATTCTACATACTGGCTAAATTGTCTGCCATATAGTGATTTATTTTTAAAGGCAATATCTGCCTTCTGGACATAACAGAAAATCTTACAGTATGTCCCAACCTGGAACATATCAAGGCTGCTTTGCTCATTGACAGAAGTCTTAAAAATACATTTCTGGATCTCAAAGCTCTCATCCAGTTAAACTCTTCCATATCTTTGATGTATCAGATACTTTGTTTCAATATAAAGACAGCATAACCTCATCCAGTTAAACTCTTCCATATCTTTGATGTATCAGAGACTTTGTTTCAATATAAAGACAGCACACCCTCTTTACAGGATTTCGAGACCTATCGTGTATTCAGACCTGCTGGAAACTCTGTGGGGAATATCGATATTTGTCAGACACCTATTTATCTCTAGACAGATTACATGAAACCCATTGAGTGTATTGAATTTCAAACTACCCTAAAGCAAGACAAATAATCAGTCAATAACCTGCTACAGGTCACCCTCCATGTCTCTGTAGTACTATGAAAAAATTCTAAGTGTGCTTACTGAAGCATCCATACATAAAAATACTTTTATGCAGCAATTTTATCAGTGAGAGATCATGTCTACTTAATGTAATCAACTTCTTTGAGAAAGTCACTGAACTGGCAGCTAATACAGAGGACTAAGACTATGTACTGTTAACAAGCTGCTTCCTGTAGTTCAGCATTTGATTCCTTCCACCTGCATTTAACTACTACATCACTTGACCATAGAGTGCTCTCCAAGTGAGCCTGGAAAGGTCTGCGTCTCTTAGTTCTGTACCCTGGTTGAATAAAAAAAAAGATGTAGATTGTGACCAGGCAGTATACCTGAATTTGACAAAGGCCTTTGACACTATCTCCAACTCTGGAATTGTAAATAAGCTTAAAAGCTTAATTGTAGGCCATTATGTTGTAGGATGGTAGCAAACTGGCTCTAACACATGGAATCCACATAGTTAAAGTAGCAAGTGTCAGCTCAGAAAACAAAAAGTTTACTAGTGGCATTCCCCAGGGCTTAGTACTAGGTTCATAGGTAAGTACTAGGCTATTGGCCCTAGGGCCTATATAAGCCTAGCCAAAAAGGTTCCCTAGCTTTCGCGACCCAAGAAAATTATTTTCCTGTGCCCCTGTCAAGCAGTGCTTCAGAAGTGATCCCCAGGGTGAATTTTCTATTTCCCATCCAGTCGTCAAGATTTTTCTTAAAGAGGGCCAATGAGGAGCTTTGCTTGACATAAATGGGTAGTTTGTTCCAGAGTATGGGAAGTCTCTGGGACAGGAATCTATCTTTCCAGCATGTTCTGTTTATTGTGATGACAAGGTTTAGGTCAAGTGTGTAGTTCAGACAGATTGTGATTTCTTTGAATGGAGCATGTCCAACAGCTCTGGGTTTGACATAGCTTTGTATGTTGGGCAGAGATCACCTCTGAGTAGGCGATATGCGACAGAGTAGAGCATCTGTTTGAGGCCGGTAATCATCTTATTGAGGTATTTCTGTGGCATTTTCAATTGTTGTAGGTGTCTTGTGAGATACATGCTAAACAGGGCATTGTACTCTATAATGGGTCTGATGAGGGATGAGTAGAGAGGAACAATGCCCTCCTTTTATCTAGAGGAGAACCCTTTTGTGATGAGGTGTGCCACGTAGAAGGATTTCCTGACTACTGTGGCAATGTGGTTATCAAAGGAGAGACTACTGTCCACCTGTGTCATGAGGTCTCTTATCACACTTTGTGTTTAGTGAGCTACCACCTATGTGGTTGTTCATGGGTACCAAGTTTTCCCAAAGGGGATGACAATGCACTTTTTGGCATTGAGCTTGAGGCCATGACTTTTACACCAAGCCTCTGTCTCTGTGAGGCACTTTTGTAGAATGTCTACATCCTTAGGTGATTCTATTATAGCTCCCAGTTTGCAGTCATCTGCAAACTTTGTTAGCCAAAGACCTTCTGTGTTGGCCTGCACTTCAGAGAATCAGATGCCAAACAGGATAGGACCCAGGACCGAACCCTGTGGTACTCCATTCATCACTGGACTGAAGTTGGACTTGAAGTCAGCTACTTCTACTGTGTAGGTTCTGTCAGTGAGCCAGTTGGCCACCCATCTTGTGACATAGGGATTTATGCCCAGTTTAGTGAGTTTATCTATAATTCCAGAGTGGGGGATGGCATCAAAAGCTTTGGCAAGATCAAGATAGGCTGTGTGCACTATCTTGCTCATGTCTGTGGCTCTAGTGACTGCTTCAAAGAAGTAAATCAGGTTTAGTAGACATGATCTACCTTTCACACACCCAAACTGAGTGAGGTCCATGGTTTGGAGGTTACCTATGCCTTTGCTTATAAGCGCCAAGATGATACGTTCAATGGATGTGCAGACCAGGCTCGTCAGGCTAATGGGGCTATAGTTTACAGGGTCTGCAGTGGCACCCCCTTTGTGGAGTGGGATAACCACTGCTGTGCACCATAACCTGGGGTGAGGCTATGATTGAACATGGTACTTAGGTGGGGTGCCAGTTCGTTCTGTAGTTCATGCAGTATGCAGCCTGAGATGTTGTCTGGTCCCATGGATGCTGTCTTCTTGGCTTTGGAGAGTGCAGTCTTTACTTGTTCATCCGTAATTACAGATGCTTTGCATTCTTCCAGTTTTAAGATGGGCACTTTGGAGGGTAAGAGGGGGGTAAAGTTAGGAGTCTATATTAAATCAATGAAAATCCATTACATTGAAAATAAAAACAGTGACATGTATTACTCGAACTGCGAAAATACCGAATGCACTAAACCGCAAAATTTAAAATATGGAATGTTCATAGTTGGCCAAGCCCACCACCCGCTACATACTACCTACCCAAACAAAATAAATAAACCACATATATTAATCAAACCCTACTCCTAACCGTAAAGTAGAGTACCACAGCACTCACCAGGCTGAACAAGGAGAGGGTCACAGTAAGCTGCCTATCGGGCGCTAGAATCCGCCACATAACACAAGCACTCGGGTCACTCCATGGCAAGTACAAATATGACACAGTCATTGTCCATGCTGGTGTGAACGACCTGAGACGTACCTCCCTGGACTACATGAAAAGAGACATAGAGGAGCTCTCTGATTATGTAGCCCAGGCAGGTATGACCCTAACCCTGAGCAGTATCCTTCCTTCACCAAGAATGATGCCACAATATAGAGACAAGATGATCAGCTTTAACAATTGGCTTAATGTCTGGTGTCATTCAAAGGGGATCCAGTGTCTGTCTGCCTGGGATGACATGCTTGACAAGCCACGCTGCTTCGCAAGGGACGGCTTGCACCTGTCACCCCTGGGATTGCGGATATTGGCTAAGGCTCTTGCCACCCCCATAGTGCCTTTTTTAGGCAAGGCTCAAATTCTAAACCTACCACCCTAGAAAACAAAAATGGGAAGAAACTGAGGGTAATGCTGCTCAATGCCATAAGTCTAAATCTCAAAATGCACGCACTCGAGGCCCTTCTCAGTATGGAGAACATCGATGTCTGTGCTGTAACTGAAACCTGGTTCAAGCCTCCTGAGAGCACCCCGGCACTATTAGGTTTTACCTCATATCATGCGTTCCGCCCCAAAACCCAGACCACACCACAAAAGGAGGGTGTATCCATATTCATAAAGGATACCCACACCTCCAGGTTGGTGGCAACGCACAAGCTTCGAAACCATCCAGGTGCAACTAACCATAGGCAAAACTGCTCTACAAATTGTAGCATGCTACAGGCCACCCTCTCAAACTCAGGAACCCCACACAGCCTTCCTGAAGACACTGGAGGGTATAAATGTATCTCCAAACACCATCATATTGGGTGACTTCAACTACCCGAATATAGACTGGGAACATTACTCAAGCCCTAACTTTCTAGCCCAACGGTTCCTGGAGTTCATAAATTCAAATGCCATGGAGCAACTAGTCACTGTTCCCACGAGAGGAGAAAATATACTAGATCTCATTGTCACAAACATGGGGACAAAATGCTCCACACCGGAAGTATATCCCTCATTGGTGAGATCTGATCATAAACTAATCTCACTGGAAATCCACATCCCGCCCCCACCCCAAACAAAAAAGACCATAGTGAAGAACTTCTCTAAAGCAAACTCACACTACTCAAGACTGGTGTAGTATCCTTCAAGGCCCCTGAGCCAGAGGAAACCACAACCCAAGCTGTGGAAGCCCTTACAAATGCCTTCTATGAACACCTCCAGGACTGCATGGATCAGGCAATCCAAAATAAAACCAAGACTCTTTCCACAAAGGGCAAACGGCCAGTCTGGTGGACCCCAGCCATTAACAAACTTTACAATAAGAGGAGAAAGCTATTACATGATGGAACAAAATCCATAAAAGGGAAGTCACCCCTGATCATTATTAGTAAAAAAATACGAGCACTCATAAAATCAACTAAGGCCAATTTTGAGAGAAAAATTGCCATGGATTCAAAGGACAATCATAAGGCCTTTTTCAGCTATGTTAGGAACCTGGGTGGAAACTCCCAGATATGCTCAGAATTAGTCCAAAATGATACAAAAATCACTGAACCCACAGACATTGCCAACATACTGGCAGACAGTTTCAGTGCAAACTTCACCCCCCTCCCCTAAAGGAGAGATAACTATCCCAGCCGAGTGTAGCCTCCCGGACATCTCAAATGCGCAGGTGAAAGCTGCTCTCTCTAAAGCTAAAAACACAGCATCAATGGGACCGGATGGTGTCCCCGGCTGTGTGCTACATGAGCTAAATGAGGAATTAACCCGCACATAAGGCAGCTGTTTAATCTCAGCCTTACCACAGGATACGTGCCCAAGGAGTGGTGTACGGCAACTGTGGTCCCACTCCACAAAGGCGGCCTCACGGACCCTGGTAATTACCGCCCCATAAGCTTAACAAGTCTAGTCTGCAAAGCTATGGAGAGGATCATAATGGAGCTCATAAACAAAGATATAGGGGACTTGCAGACATTGGACCCGACCCAGTTTGGCTTTGTCAAGGGAAGATCATGCCTTTTGAACTTGGTCGACTTCTTTGAAACAGTCACCAAGGCCATTGATGAGGGAAAGGCAGTCCATACAGCCTACCTTGACCTTGCAAAGGCTTTTGACACAATACCCCACTCGGGTATTGTAGAAAAACTTACCAGCTTAAATGTAAACCCATATGTCACAAGATGGGTTGCAAACTGGCTTAAGGACAGAACCCACAGGGTTAGAGTTGCTGGCGCTGTGTCAGACTCCAAGCCGGTCACAAGTGGTGTCCCACAGGGCTCGGTCCTTGGCCCCTATTGTTTGGCATCTACTTCTCAGAAGTACAGGCCAGCATGGGAGGACTTTGGCTGACAAAGTTTGCAGACGACTGCAAACTGGGCCATAGTGGAAAGTGCATCGGACACGGATATCCTTCAGAAGGGACTCACGGAAACAGATAGCTGGTGCCAGAGCCATGGCCTGAAGTTAAACGCCAAAAATGTATAGTCATACCCTTCGGGAAAAACAAGGTAACCCCAAGCTACCATATAGGTGGCAATCCACTAAGCACAGAAGAGGTTATCAGGGACCTGGGGACCCAGGTTGACAGTGGCCTTTCTTTTGACACTCACATTGCTAAAGTGGTTAGAAAGACCTTCTACATTGCCCACCTGATCATGAAGGGATTCACATCCAGATCTAGTGAGGTCATTGTTCCCCTGTACTCTTCACTTATCAGACCAATGATCGAGTACAATGCCCCATTCGGGATGTATCTCACCAGACATCTGCAGCAATTGGAGAGACCCCAAAAGTTCCTCACCAAAAGGATAAAGGGACTCCAAAATCTGTCATATGCTGCCAGATTGAAGAAACTCCAGCTCTATTCAGTCGCATACCGTCTGCTCAGAGGTGACATGTGCCTGACATACAAGGCCATGTCCAACCCGGAATTAATGGACATGCTCCACCTCAAGAAATCCAAATCCACCAAAACCACTAGAGCAAGCGACTTAAACCTTAGCACGGATATAAATAGGACATGCTGGAGGGATAGATTTATCACTCAGAGACTCCCTATGCTGTGGAATAAAATCCCAGTCCATGTGAGGCAGAGCACCTCGCTGACTCTGTTCAAGAGAAATCTAGACCTGTGGATGGGAGATCGTAGGTTTACCCCGGGAATCATCTCTGTGTCACTGCTGGACAGAGGCACAACAAACTAATGGGCACAGTATTTTTTCATATAAGGGGTGGCGTAAGCCACAAAAATTTGGGCTAGGCTTATAAATGCCTTAGGGCAGATAGCCTAGTATAAACCTATGAACCTATGAACCTATGAACTTCTAACCCTACACTAAACCCCATATACACAACTATCTATGCACTATCCTTAACCCCTCGCTAACCCTAATGTCCGTAACTACCGCATACTTCCCCTACGGAGATATACCCAAACAAAATAAATAATACTCATAACTACATTTAACAAAACTCTACTTCTAACACTACACTAAATCTTACACACATTACCTGTCTATACACTTACCTTAACCCGCACCCTAACCCTAAGGTCCATAACTATCGCACACTTACCTTACCTTATACCGCAGATGGGCCAACCAAAACACTTAGGCATTTCAAATTTCACAGTTTTGCACGTTCGACGATTATGTATTTCACACAATACGTGTTAATGATTTTGTTTTTGTGTAAACGGAGTTTTCAACAATCTAATAGGAACCCAAAGTTAGCACTGAACCTATCTGCCAGGATACTGGTTGGTTGGTTCTGTATATTTAGTGTCATTGTGCTGAGCTCAGAGCAGATCTGAGTGTTGCCATTGAGATTCTTGACATAGCTGTAGAATGCTTTGTGGTTGTCTTTGGAATCAGTGGTGATTTTATTTTCATAACTGGCTTTGGAGGATTTTATGAGGGATCTCAGCTTCTTGCTGAGGCTGACCAGAGAGTTCCTCCAATACTGGGATTTTACTCTTTTTTGCAACAGCTTCTTCCTTCTGTTGTAGAGTTTGTTTATGTCAGGGAACCACTAGATTGGCTTCCTGTTTTTGGAGGATAGCATCATGGTTCTGTTGGGGATGGCACGATCCATGCACTCGTGTATGTGCTTATACAGTGCAGTTGTGTAAGATTCAGCAGTCATAACTCTATTTTCCATGAAGTTTGCCACTTCTGTTTTAAGAAGCAAGAATTTTGCTTTGGAGCAGTTTTTGATGCTGGTTTCCTTAATGGGGGGTGGGATTTGGATATGGATGTCTAGGGTGATTAGCTTATGGTCAGATCGAACTAGCAAGGAGTTGACCTCTGGTAATAACCAGGTCCAGGATATTGCTACCCCTGGTGGGGGTGTGGACAAGCTGATCCAAAGCATTGGAGTTTATGAATTCCAGAAAACGTTGAGTGAATGAGTTGGTGCATGAGTACTTTTTCCAGTTGATGGTGGGGTAGTTGAAATCGCCCATAATTAAGGTATTGGGTTATACCTTAATATTTTCCAGTGTCTTAAGAAATGAAGAGTGGGAATCCTGGGGCATGGTGTGGGATCAGTAACAAGCTACAACCTGGATTGCAGTCTTGCTCAGTATTAAGTGCGCTTGAAAATTTTGGATGCATTATGTTGAGCAACTAGCCTGCAGGTGTGGATATTCTGAATGAATATGGACATGTCTCCACCTTTAGTGTTTCGGTCCAGGTTAAGCGGCCAAAAGGTGTGGTATGAATTATAGCCTGGTAATGCAAGGGTGCTCTCTGGAGCCTTGACCCAGGTCTCTGTCACTGCACAGATGTCGATGTTCTCCATTTTAAGGAGTGCCTCGAGTGAGTGCATTTTGAGGTTTAGACTTCTAGCATTGAGTAGCACTAGCCTCAGAGTTTGTTTGCTTGTACCTGTTACGGTGGTGAAGTTTAGCATTTGAACCTTGCCTAAAAAAGGCACTATAGTGGTAGCAAGAGCCTTAGCCATATCCAGAATCCCCAGGGGCAAAAGGTGCAGGCCATCTCTGGCAAAACATCATGGTCTGTCAACCATGTTGTTCCAGGCAGACAGATACTGGATCCTCTTAGAATGACACCAGAAGCTTAGCCAATTGTTGAAGTTAATGATTTTGTCCTTGTACTGTGGTATCATTCTGGGTGATGGCAGGATGCTACTCAGGCCTAGGGTCATACCTGCCTGGGCTACAAGATCTGAAAGCTCCTCCATGTCTCTTTTCATGTAGTCCAGGGAGGTACATCTCAGGTCATTCACACCAACATGGACAATGACAGAGTTGTATTTGTACTTGTGGAGTGACCTGAGTGTGTGCATTATGTGATGGATCCTGGCACCTGATAGGCAGCTGACAATAGTTTTCTCCTTGTTTAGCCTGGTGAGTGGGACATCAGTTTTTCTGACTATAGAGTGACCTATGACTAGTGTGTTGGTTACGCTGTTTTGCCTTAATGCCGAGGTTGAGTGGCACACTGATTTTGTGGGCTATGTGTCATTTGGTAGTGTTGAGGGGGGGGGGTAGTTGTCTGCATTTCAGCTTGGCAGGTCTCTGTTTTTTGGGCAGATTTTTATTGAGAGACTCCATGAATGTGGGGGTGTGCTTTGTGTTTCTATGTGTGGGTTTTGGTAGTGCGGGTTTTGAAGGACTATGTGTTGAGTGTGGTTTGGTGCAGGTGTTAACCTTCTCCTCTTGACTGTCTAGTCCAGTCTTGGCAGGAGATTGCTTGGCTTCCAGTTTGGCTATATAAGAGCATCTCTCACAGGTTGTAGTGTTGGGTGGTAGGTGGAGAGGGTTGTCAGTGTACATGAGGCAATTGCTACATTGCCCCAAGATGCCCAGATTCATCAGGTGGATAGGAGAAAACACCAGGAGCTGATCCATGGACATGCCTGGATAGATGCTTATTAATTTAAGTACTAAGAACTGTTTTCCTCTTGACAAGTGACAAAAGTTGAGTGCTGTAGTAATTTGTAGTTTATTTAGTGCTTACAATGAGTTCTGAGCAAGTGCTGAGCACAAGGAAACAGTTTTGAGTGCTGAAACTAGCTAGTTTTAGCACCAATCTCAAGAAGAGAAGCAGGCCATGCCCTGTTTGGTTAGTAACAGTCTTTTCCCTCATGAAGCAAGGGTCTGCAGGCTTGTAACCTTTTTCTGGTAGACGCTTCAATAGAAACCAGACCAATCAGGTATGTTAAGCACGGTATAGATGCATTTGTGCGAACGACTGATGTCCGAATGCGAACATGTCGAATGCAGAACCCCAGGATCATGAAATGTTGAATCTGAGGATGTCAAACCTGAGAGTACCGAATGCCGGCCAGGCTACTATTCCCCCTCGCGACCCATGGTAGCCCTTGTTGCAGCGGTTGTGCGATCAGGAATTTTGAATTTGATGTTGTGCGTGACATTATGAGCATTTGCACATATGAGATTCGGCGATTAGGTTCAGAATTACGATGGATCAACCTTCGGTCGTTCGCACAAATGCATGTAAACCGTTAAGCACAGACACTCACTCCTCAACCAGAACTAGTCAGGAATCAATGCACTCTGCTCCTACTTTCAGCAGGATCAGAATATAAGCACAGATTCAAAGGTTCTAGGACCTCTTCTGTTTGGCATTCCCTTCACATATCTCCAAAGCAGTAACCCAGACACATGGCTTATGAAATTTGCCAATGATTACAATCTGGACTCATTATCCAATACCATATGCTACTGTAAAGGCGAAACCCATGTAAATCAATGATGTACTGGAAAATAGCTTTAATTTCAAGCAAAAAAGTAAAGCATTGTGACTTTTGGTAAACTCATCTGCACAGCAACTTACAATATAGACAGGACCTCACTGCAAACTGATATGGTTATCTGAGATTGACACCTTTGTTGATATCCACATAGCAACAGTAATCAGGAAATCCTTTTATACAGGTCATTTAATAACTAAATGTATCTCATGGGTCCTAATTAAAAAGATCACTGGATTAAAGATCCTTAATAACCAAGTTAGGCTTGACGTTTTCCAATGTATTTTTTCTCGTCTGGATATATGCATAGTGATTTATATCTACCTTCCCATGATATCAAAAATTCAACCTTCCCTGATCTCTTACACCTCCACACAACAAATGGCCCCATAAACCCTCAAATTAAGTACTGGAATCACCATCAACAAATAAAGAAGATATGCTGGAAGGACAGATGTATTACTGAGTGCTTTCTCTCTTTGGAATAATCTTCCTTTGCATATAAAACAGAATGATATGCAATGTGATTATGGTCTGCCAATAAACAATATGCCACTTTCTTGTACTTGTATGTGAAAATAGGCAGAATTGTTGCACATTGGGAAAGGCAGTACTTATTCTGAAATTAGATTGTGTTGTCACATAGAGAAAAGGAATTCCTGTGTTAGTTGTTTCACTATTGTGTGTCAAAGCAGCTTGGTTAATTTTTTATAGCAAGAGTTCATATAGAACAGCCTTTTTATATCTCGCATGTTCAGGTGAGGTTTTAAGTAAAATTTGCATAATTTACAAGTTATTTCCATTATGCTTACATCATCAAAATGTATGACATTTTGCCTACATCACTGATTATCCACCAGTTATTTTAATGGAGGAAAAAAAAGTACATTCACTCTGAAACTGTGAGTCCACCTAAACAAAATGCAACACCCAGACCTAACCAATTCCAAAAAAAAAAAAAAAAAAAAAAGCAAAAGACTGTAACGATAAACACATATTAGAAAATATAACATAAAAAAATTGCAGCAGGAGATTTATACAACTGTGAATGCAATAACCCACATAAAATAGCATATTTAATACAAAACATGAAATGCAAGACCTGCAGTAAAACTTAAACTAAAAGATCTCTCTCTCTCACAGCTTCAAGATCCAGTTTCAGTCCTGACCTCCATTCAATGTACGGAATTTGCATATTCTTTGCATGTTTTTTCACAGGCTACTCTGCTTTCCATTGCGACCTAATAACATACTGTTTGCTTAACCACGTTGTCCATAAGAATCAGTTAATTTATACAATTAACAAATAAATGAATAAATAAATAAACAAAAAGGTAGTGTAACAAATTGTTAAATCAACCTGAAATGATAGTCAAATAAATGTAAAAGTATTCTTACTAAACCTTTACAGAAACTTTCATAAAATTGCTATCATGACCGATTCCTAAATCTGTAAGTAATCCCTCATAAAAACCAACACTAGAAGATTGAATAATGTATTCATTCTTTGTTTGATAATCACTTTATTCTTTACAGATTGCAGAGTAGAGCTAATGGTTATTCTAGAACTCGGTGGACATAAGGTGAAGAAATTTGTGAACACACACATACACATACACAGACACACACATACACACACACGTACAGTCACAAGCACAATAACACATGCACTCACACACAATGTCACACATACACATACGCATACACATATAAACATCCACAAACACACACTTGAACACTTACTGCATCAAAAAATACACACACACACACATATCCACATGCACTCTCATACTTGCGTGTGCGAGCGCACGCACACACACACACACACAGAGACACGCACACACACGCACACACACGCACACACACGTGTACACACACACACACACGTGTACACACACACACACACACACACACACACACACACACACACACACAATAAATCTATCCCCTACCCTAACACTAAATCTAAACACTCACAATTGCACACCCACTTACTCTATCCCTTTACCTAACCCTTGATCTAATGCTAAACAGACATATATTCGCAAACACACACACATATACACATAAACACACTCCTAGTATGCATTTCACTCACTTCTTTTGATGCAACAAACATCTAGCAAAGTGTCTGTTTGACAAACTGGATGTTTGACTACTTCCAAATGACAAATTAATACATAGCACTCATATATATATATATATATATATATATATATATATATATATATATATACAGTACATAAGGAATTATATAAACCTCCAATAAGACCCATTGTTGCAGGTGTGTACAATATTACACATTGTGTAAAAACCCGTATTAACAAAAATGTATGTATATATAAATGTCAGTGGGGATTGCTTATTGCAGCTTAAATATATCAGTTTGGTAAATTTCTGACTATGTATAATAATTCCATCCAAAAAAAATTAATCACAATAATGGTCTTACAGGTGTGGAGTGCATAATAAGTAAATATTCTAATCACAGAAAGAAGTTGATAAATTGGTGTTTAACACTCTGTGAGTAGCTACTTAGGAATAATGGGCAGAATCAGAAAACTTTGCCACATCATGATAAACAAATCTGCATATTGAGCGGCCATGCATAGGGTGTGCGTAATTGAGAAAATCGAGCTGCATGGTATGGCAAGCCCAAATACTGTAGTCAGCAATGTCATTTGTTAATGACAATATGACAAGGCAATGCGTTTGATAATGAAGCAAAACAAGATGGCTGAGTGATTCACAAACATTTTAATACTGTGCATTGGCACTGGGTCTGCAGTATGTTTGAACTCGGACATGTCTGGGTTCAGATGAAGCAGGTTGTGGAATAACATTAGGGGTTGCCACAGCCATCAGAAATATGCATCTGCAGAAGGCTCATATTCCAGCAGCAATACCTGAAATTCCCTTAGAGGCACATTGTCATTTGTCCATGCTTAACATATCATGGCCTCCATTACCTTAACATTATGGAATGGTGCTGTCTTGTTAGGGGGGCATCATCCAACAAATCAACAAAATGTATAGGCCTCATCAGCAGTCCTGGGGAGTACCAGTGAATACCAAGGTATGTATGGTTTTATATATATTCTGAATAAGTCATAACTTATTATTCACGAAAGAGCTAAATAAAAAGTTTCTCGACTTTTACTACATCTTTGTTTTTTGTACTTATATATATATATGTGTATATATATATATATATGTATATATATATATATATTAACTATATTAACTACAGAAATCTTTCATCGACCTATTAGAGACAAAATAGGGGTGCCTCAGGCCTCTGCTTCAAGAACACTCCATTAGTTTCTCAGTCCATACTTCATCATATGGGGGAGCAGATATGGCTCCCACATACCTCAGAAGAGAGACCCAACACCATGTAGGAGATCTATGATACAGCCCATTTCCCAGAGGTACTGGGTGCCATAGACTGTACCCACAGTTAAATAAAAGCCCTATCTGATGAACTGGGAAGGAGGTATATGAGCCACAATGGGTATCACTTGATCAACTGTTAGGTGGTCTGTAATGCATAGGGTATCACTTACAATGTGTGTGTGTGTGTGTGTGTGTGTGTGTGTGTGTGTGTGTGTGTGTGTGTGTGTGTGTGTGTGTGTGTGTATGTGTATGGACAGGCTACCCAGGCAGTTTTCAAAACTCCCGCAGATAGCAATTTGATCTGTACAGTTTGCAAGAAATGATTTCTTACAGGGGCATCTTAGCAGTGCTGGATATGCCCTAGAACCTTGGATCATGACATCCATAACACATCCACACAATCAAACAGTGCAGGAGTAACAACCATGCACAATCATAAAAATAGGAATATTACAGTGCATGCACTTGGCTGCTGAAGGCATGTTTTTGTTGTCTAGATTCATCCGATGATGCCCTGCCGTATGATCCTGTATGTGCCAAAATACAGAATGTGTGTATGATGTTACATGATATTATACTTAGGAAGCAAAAAACAAACAATTGACCAGGAAACAAAAGTCCACAGCAAATGAATTCGGCAATGGTAGAAACCATTCCAGTTTGCAGTTATTGTAGAAAGAAATAATCCGTTATTGGTAAAACTACCGCAATTCGCAGTTACTTGCTTTCATCTAAACATAGACTTTATTATTCTGAAGAAGTCTATGTTTACACAAAAACTCTTGCTGTGGTCTTTGGCTTCCTGGTCAGTTTTTTGTTCTTTGCTTTTATTTCTGTTCCAGTTCCAGGTATTTCTTGGCTTTTTCTGGATACTTAAGCAGTTATAGCAGGGTGGTCTCTTACAGGACAGGAGCCAACAGTAGCGGAATGATCATACCAAAAGGATGTGGGCATGGTATGCTATGCCATTAACAAAAAGGCAGCAGATTGCACATAGTTTCACGACATACAATATTAGACATAAGAAAATACACTACAGTAAAAATGTGCAAAAACAACATCAGTCAGGCATTACCCCCACACAGACTGGCCATGCTGTGCATCAAATATAGGCAACTTAAGTATTAATGTACAAACGGCAGGCCACAGTTATCACCTGTGCAAATTATGATAACTTGGCAGGGCATAGTTACCATTATTTGTACAGGTAGAAAAGGAATACAAAAGTTATTGTCTGCCACAGGAAAGTGTGCGAGTTTGAGTGCAGAGATGCAAAAAAAGAAAAAAAAGCATTTATTATAGGAAGTGTTAGAAGTGGTATGAGGGGTTTAATATGGAGAAAGGTTGGGATTAGCTTAGTTGTGTGTGATGTGCTGGGGGCTGTGGTGGTATGAGTGCATGTATGCATGGGCACAGCCTCAGCAGATGCTGCAGGGGTCTATATTATTATCTTGAAGTCTGACAATATCGAATCTGATATTGTCAACACGAGAATAGCGAATGTACAGAACATCAAACGTTTAAATGGAAATCTCCGTAAGGGGAGATTTCTGTTTACTTCAATGTAGTGCGGTCTCGGAGTTGGTATATTTAAGAAGTGGGGTGAGTGGGGGGCACAGGCCCCACGTGTGCCTACACCCTTTATTTTATTTATTTTTTTGTTTTATTAATATTTTTGTAGGGTTTCGACATTTTAATAGTTCGATCACTAAAGTTCGATCTTTAGTGATTTGAACTATTAAACTGTTGAAATTTTAATATAGACCCATGCTCCAGCACTATGGCTCAGCATCAGGTCCAACATATGCATAACAGAGCATTTAGCATCCTGTGCATGCCATTCACATGGGAGCTGGTACTGCTAGGAGTTGCACTGGCTGTACCGTGACCCCATCTAGATGCTAGTGTGTTACATGACCTTGGCTGACATCTGTTAGGAGATGTTCCAGTGTGATGACATCCACAACATGGTTTTTGGCTTTATTGACCTTAAAAAATAGAGAGTCATCAGCATTCAGAAGCCATGTAGTTAAAACATTGGTATCTCATTAAGCGATCATTTGTATATATGCCATGTGTCTCTAATACAGGAGGTTTAAGGTATTACACAGTGAAGACTCTAGTTTTTATAAGTTATTCTTGTAGTTTTTACTGAATGATTTGTGTACTATGTGACTTTTTATTCTAAACAACCTGTGGCATCTAGAACAGCAGTTTTACAGCCTACTTTTTCAGTGTGAGCACTCCCACTTACTTTTTCCACCCGGCATTATTTGCATTTAAACAGCCTACTGTCTTATTCATTCTGCCATAGTTCACTTCTAAACAACTTGCAGCATCTAGAACAGCAGTTTCACAGCCTACTTGTGTACATAATAACAACTTTAGTCATTATAATTGCAGAGGACAAGAAATAGTCTTGTACATTGCATAGTGTGTGCACTTGTGTCCGACCCAATGTTTCAGGTCCCCCCTCCCAAAGTCGGTTACACTGAACTTTTTTGTAGAACATGATTGTACTTTATCACTGCTCCTGTATTTTTATTTCTACAAAAACTCATGTTAACAGTGTTTGTACAGTAACCTGTGACATTTCCATATAGCATTACATTTTGTAATTTTTTTTTTTGTTCATGGTCTCGTTTCTACTGTGTTTGTATTAACCACTCCTACCTAGTCTGCTCTTGGTGTACTTAAGCACCTCCCATTTCTGCTGGTCAAACCATATAAATATTGCAAATGAAAAGGACACCATTTTTCAAATTTGTCAATTCAGTTGCCCTGGCGTCCCTGATACTAGCGTGCATGCTGTGTAAGTTAATCATTGTATTGTTTTCAATAATGTGATTCTTACATTTAAGATATTAATTACTAGAAATTTTAGTGATTACTGTGGCTGCCCAATGCAACTGTCCTCTTTATTGAGCAGTTGAGTTGAATGTCCTGTAATGACTTGTCCTTTTCATTTAATTGGACATACTTGTCTGTTTCCTGTTATAGTAGATGTTATCTGCTGTAGTCAACATTGTAATAGTCATGTCTGTTTCATATTTCACTAGTGCTATCATAGTTTTGTAATTTCTTACTGTTACATTAGTATTATTTGTGTATTTATCTACCATTCTACTTGGTCCTTATATTTGAGATATTCCTCTTCTCTTGTTAACATATCGTATTTTATTTTCTTTTCCAGTCAGTGTGAGCACTCCTACTTACTTTTTCCACCCGGCATCATTTGCATTTTTTGTTCATGGTCTCGTCAACTCTACCATCATCTGCACCACCAAATCTTTCACTAAACTTATGCAAGTAACTCAAAATGCTTTCACCAGCAGTGAGACTTGGTTGTTGATCAATCGCCTAACTCTCAATTCATCTAAAACTAAAATCATGTTATTCACCCCATCAAAAAACACTAAAATTGACAAGAACTCCTTCTTGATACAAGCCACCCATCAAAATAGCTCCCCATACTAAGCTACTTGGTGTCATTATTAATGAACACAAAGTACGACATTCACCTACAAACTAACATCAAGAAAACCCACCAGAAGTTCGGAATGTTGTATCTGCGCAATCGGTTCCTTACCCCTTCAACCAAGCATACCCTTGCTGACACTTACCTCCTCCCCTCTCTCATGCATGGAGCCCCTCTCCTTACTAACCTACAATTTTCTCTAAAGGCAAAACTTGCATCTTGCTACAATAAAATCTCTAAGTTTGCTGCTGGCTCCAAGTCTCCTCTCACCACTGTGGTTTCCTACACTACTTAAATTGGCTGGAACTTCCTACCTCTTTTACATTCAACTTTCGACTGTACACAGACTCATCTTTAAGCCTTCTAACTGTCCCTCCCTCTCCTCTATCCTCACCCTGCATCTTCCTGGAAAATCATTCAGATCCAAAAATCAGAATGTCCTTGAACTGTACAAACCCACACGTAGTCTAGGGCAACCTTTATTGTCATTTTCCCTAACACTCAAATGGAACTCACTTCTATCACACATCCAAACTACCCAGAACCACTCTAGTTTTAAGACTTTGCTTCATTCCTACCTCTCTTCTAACTGGGAATGCTCCTGCTCTCACCCTTCCTAACTTTTATCTGTTTTACTCTTACTTTCTATTAAGCTTTCTTTCACAAATTCTGCCTAACACTTGCTATGTTCTTCTTAACACCTTGTTATAATTTATCTTACATTATAGGCATTTTTATGCCTTGACCTACAGAAGGCTAATTTATTCCATGTAATCCCAGAATGCTTTGTTATGGCATGTAGCAGAAAATGCTTTGTTATTATTATTACTTTGTCAATCTGTTACTTTTAAATCATGTAATATTTTTGTTAGTTTGTATTATTTTTTTATTCACTATTGTAATATTGTAAGTGGAGCTTTTCTACCTGGGCCTCCATTGAAAAAGGGCTCATTTTGGCCCAATGGACTTTACTGGTCAACAAACTGCAAATAAATAAATAAAAATAAATAAATGTATATTATCAAAATACAAAAAACTCCAACACCAATAAATGATTAAGGATCTGTTATTTACCCAGCAGAACAATAAATAAATAAATAAATAAAAATATGGGTGTAAGTTAGTAGAGAGAGCTCAATCTCCTAACAGGTCAAACTGTGACTTTCAAATATTAAAAGGCAAAAGTCTTAGTATGTTGATGCCAGAGTTTTAAGTTATACCAAATGTTTCAGCATTCTGGATGTGTGAGTGTGTGTGTGTGTGTGTGTGTGTGTGTGTGTGTGTGTGTGTGTGTGTGTGTGTGTGTGTGTGTGTGTGTGTGTGTGCTAGTTCGGGAAGGGGATAGATGTTGGGTTATATATGTGTACTGTATATAAGTAGTGTGTGTATGAGTATCTTCTTTAGTGATACAGTTAGAGAAAAAGTGTTTTGTGATGTTTTGTGTAAGGTTAGGGGCAGGCATAGAGTTAACACACATGAGTAAATTGATGCAGGGGGGCTACCTACCCTTGCTCATATGTGCTAAACCCTAATCATATCCCTACTCGGGTCAATATTATAACATTGAATTTTACAAAGATTGAATGTTATAATATCGAACCCGTAACGTCGAACGCTGAAAACAGCGAAGGTGCAGGACACTGAATTCTTTCCCAGAGAAAGAATTTGGTGGGCCGTTGCTGTGGCTTCACTGTTTTCAGCATTCGATATGTTGGAACGTTACGGGTCGGGTTCAGGTAAGTGTGCAATTGTGTGTAGGTTAGGGTTAGGGGGTGGCTTAGGTGAGTTAGGGTTAGCGAGCGGGTCAGGTAAGTGTGCAGTTGTGTGGATGTTAGGGTTAGGGTGCAGGTCTGGTAAGTGTGCGATTGTGTGTAGGTTAGGGTTAGGGGCAGGTTAGGTGAGTTAGGGTTAGGGTGCGGATCAGGTAAGTGTGCGGTTGTGTGTAGGTTAGGGTTAGGGGGTGGGTTAGGTGAGTTAGGGTTAGGGCGTGGGTGAGGTGAGTGTGCGATAGTGATGGACCTTAGGTTTAGGGTTGGGTTAAGGTACGTGGATAGCTAGTAGTGTATGTTAAAGTTTAGTTTAGGTTTAGGTGTAGGATTTTAAGTGTATGTGTGTGGATTGCTGTTTTTTGTGTGTGTTTGTGTTGTGTGTGTGTTTCTCGGAATAGCGATTTATTTTTTTCCCTGGGAAAAAAATAGCTATTCTGACTGTTCGATCTTTTCAAATTTCGGTGTTTAGGATTCGATATTATAACATTTTATGTTTACAAACTTCGATGTTATAATATAGACCCCTTACTCATGCTCCTGACCTTAGTGTATACATTAAATTACAAAATACCCTTTCCATAACAGTACCACTATACAGACAATGCTTTTCAGATTTAGCGGTCAGTGTTATTTACATTGGGGGTTTCTTTTTTTTTTCTCAAAAAATTTTTTATTAATTATATGAATAGCAAGACAATTAAAAGATTATACATAACAAGAAGGCATAAATGAACATATAACAATTTATCTAGTGATAACAACCTTCATGAGATTTTGATAAGTTATTTAGAAATAAAACATACACCATATGTACACTATATACAAGTTAGGCAACCTGAGAGAAAAAAAAAAAAAAATATTTAACATTAACTATTTAATATGTTTAGAACCTTTTCTAACACAACCTTTCTAATAGCTTTTTTTTTGGACTTCCACCTAAGTATCTTTGAGCATCAATAAATTTAAAAGCCATTTTCTGGAAAGTAACCCATTTTAATTTAGAACGATCAATCCAATTTTGTATTATATAAAGTTTTAGTAATGAGCAAATAAAAATGATAACATGAATATCAACTTTTGAAAGATGAATCAATGGAATATGTAGAATAGCAAATTCCCACGTCAACATGGATTTTGGTATCCCATTTTCTGCAGTCTGACTTTCAAAGATGTCCACAATCTGTGAGAAAAATGACAATACCATAGAATATGAAGGAGGTCTGCTTGGGGATGAGAACAGCATGAACACGAAGGGGACTTATTTGGGTTAAATTTGTTTAATTTGATTGGGGTAAAGTAGGCATCATTATTAATCATTAATTGTGTGTATGCTAATTTTTAAAAGGGATAAATTCCTTAGTGTGTCTAATAGCCAGGACTTTCTGAGATTCTGACAATTGGGAATTATAATTCAACCAAACATTAGATAAAAGACAGTTGTGGTCCATCATTAAAGAATTAATTAATTTATATGAGTTTGAGAGCATTTTATCAGATGATGAAAGTATTTTGATAATCGTGTTAAGGTTTTTCAATTGTGAGTCTATGGGGACCAGAGATACAAATTTGTTTTTAATTATTGCTCTTAGTTGTGTAAGAATTGGTGAGTAATTCCAGTTTACTTTCAATAACTTACACCAGTCAGATAAAGGCAAGTCAAGATATTTCAAAACATCTCCTACTTTTAGATTTTTAATTAAAGGATAGTTTGTTAAGTTCAAAAGTTTATTGTCCAATAATATATTTGGGTTTAGATGAATTGGCTGAACATGGTGCAAGAGCTTTTCTAGTTTACACATTTTGAGTAAGGTTTGGAAATCTCTAATCTTTTGTTTAAATACTGTAGATATATTTTTAATAAATAAACTATCCAGAGAGATAAAGGGAATAGCTTCAGGATTTAAATTATTAGAAATGACATAATTATACCATAATTTTATCCATAAAGAGTGATTTGGATAAGAAGTGTTATTGAATTTAGAGATAGTAAGAAGTTTATTGGATGAGACAATCAAATAATAGAGATAGAGATTAGGTAAACACAAACCTCCCTTGTCCTTCAAAAATGCCAATCTAGAACAGGAAATTCTAACAGATTTAGGGAACCATATGAATTTTGTCAAAGCTTTATTTACAGACTCAAAAAAATTTTTTGAAATTATCTGATCAGATGATGAGAATTGGTAAAGAAATTTAGGCAGAATATTCATTTTAATAATGGCCACCCTTGAAAGAAATGAAAGGTTTAGATGCTTCCATCTGTCCATATCAGACAATATAGAGTTCCATAATTTATTAATATTATTTTGAAAGGAAGATTTATTATTGTGTTCTAAATTGATTCCTAAATATTTTATATTATAAGTAAACTGAAAATGATCGTCTGGAAACAAAAAAGATTTGTGTGCTAAATGATTTAAGGGAAAAATATGAGTTGTTGTAGAATTTAAAAGATAGTTGGAAACCAAAGAAAAATAATCAATAGAATTAATTATTTTTCTGTAATCAGATAATGGAGTTTGAAAGTAGATTACTAAATCATCCGCAAAAGCAGAGAAATGAATATTAGTATTAAGAATTCTAGGGATGTTATGAAAAGTATTTTGAGTAATAAACAATAGCAAAGGTTCTAAGTAAATGTTGAAAAGAAAAGGGGACAACGGACAACCCTGTCTTGTTCCTTTAGTGATCTTTATCGGAGCAGAAAATTGACCATTAATGTATAGTCTAGTAAACATATTCTTGTATAAAACTTTTAAAAATTTATAAAGAATAAGGGAATATTAAAACATAACATAGTTTGAAATAGAAAGTTCCAACATACTCTGTCAAAGGCATTTGATGCATCTATAATCAAAGCATATATAGGGTTTGGATTTTTCTTAATGAGATGAAGTATAGTCTCTAAAGATAGAGTATTATCCCAAGCATGTCTCTGAGACATAAAACCTGATTGATCTGACGAGATAATTGAGGGTAAAATCCGTTTCAATCTGTTAGCCAGAATAGATGACAGAATCTTAATATCCACGTTAATTAAATAAATGGGTCTATAATTTACTGGGTCAGATTTATCTTTATTATTTTTTAGAATTAGAATGGTTTTGGATGTGTTCCAATGAATATCTGAGATATCATTAACTCTTATATGATTGTAAACTTTAAATAGAAAGGGAAGAACTACCAATTTGAAAGTTTTGAAAAATTCTGGAGTAAAACCATCAGGTCCTGGAGATTTACCCAATTTAAGATTATCTATTGAATCCGAGATTTCTTGTACCGATATAGGGGTAGAAAGTAGTTTTTGCTGATTATCATTAAGTTTAGGGAACTGCAAAGAGTCTAAAAAGAGTTTTGAGTGATTATATTTAACAGAATTAGAAGAACCTGAATATAACTCAGTGTAAAGAGAGGTGAAAAGTTGAATAATCTCTTCATCAGTATTATATAATCTGTTATTATAAGATAAAGATGTAATATTTGGATTTCTGAAGTTAACTTTAATAATTCTCGCTAACAATTTAGATGGAACCTGGGCCCACTCTGAATATGAAGCAAGTAGCTTTTGTTCAGCTAAGAAGAGGTTATTTTGGTGAAGCAGAATTAAATCTTTCTGACAATCAAAAATTTGTTTTTCTAAAGTAGCATCATAGTTCAGACTAAGATGATTTTCCAACGAAGAAATTCTTGATTTTAAGAATTCCTCTTTCTTAAAGTATTGTTTTTTGAAAAAAACAGCTTTACTAATAAATAAACCTCTTAATCTTGCTTTACATGCAGCCCATTGCATGTCATAAGGAATGTCTGATGATTCAAGACTATTCACCACTTCATTTAGGATTTCTGAAGCTTGTTTGCAAATATCTTCATTTGACAATAAGTTATTATTTAAGGTCCACTTATTAAACATAGTTTTATTTTTGATATTGGGTTTTATGTTCAATTTTAGTGAAATTCTTGAGTGATCCGAAAAGAATCTGGGTTCTGTAGTAAAGTCCACAATATATTTTGAAATATAATCTGAAATTAGAAAGAAGTCTAATCTGGACCATGAATGATAGCACTTAGAATAATAAGTATATATATCATTCTTGTTTATATTTTTAACAGTGCGGAGGGGATCTATTAAATTATATTCTGTCATCAAATCATTTATAGCCAGAGTAGATTGAAGATTATAGGTGACAGTGGAGCGGGAACGATCAATTACAGGGTTTATAACTGCATTCCAGTCACCACCCACTATAATATGATGATCCTTATAGGATGCAAGAATATTGTAAATTTTTAAAATGAACAAATGTTGTGAATTACATGGGCCATATAGATTTAAAATTAATAAGGGTTTGTCCAAACCAGCAATAGAAGCGGTAAATAAGCACCACCTCCCTCATCATCAAATTTCTCATCAATAATATTCCCAATGAATTTTGTTTAATGATTATAGCTACACCTCTGGAGTTAGATGAGTCACCTGAAGCTATAATCTTTTGATCCATTTTTTAACTCTTTATTCCAATCAATACGTGAAATATGGGTCTCTTGAATAAAACAAATGTTAGCCTGTGATTTAAAGATCATATGAAATAATAGTGACTTTTTCGCTTTATCTTGAATGCCTCTAACATTCCAAGAATCTAAAATTATATCAACAGGCATATTCTACAAGTATAATCATTATTGATGCTATAAAAGTGAACTCAAGGTGCAAATCCAACACAACATTAAAAAGAAGAAGAAAAAATAAAAGAAAAACAGTCTTTAAGTATTCAAGCAAGTCATCAAATAACATTTGTTGAAAAAAAAAAAGAAAAAAGGTTTTTTAAGAACCATGAAATGTATAATAATAACCTTTATCCTAACCCTAGTGCCTACCCACCAATCCCCTGTGATAAAGGAAGAGCAGAAGAACATGAAACAAACATTGTAATTATAGATAATAATAACCTCAAGTTAGAATACAAATTACTCAAAGGAAGCCTAACATAACATAAAGTCCGAGTAATACTACTAAAAATATATACAAAATTAACTAATTTCAAGACGTCCAACATGCTTAATCCCTACTTCTAATACTAATCTAAAGCTCCTATCCTTAAATTGAAATTTATAGTGATTAAATGTATTTCCTCAAGTATTTCAAGAGAAAGAGAAACAAGTAAATAATAAATAAATCACACTCTGCTTAACTAGAACACTCTATCATAAGAAGTAATACAATTAAAACTGAAAGATATGTAAGATAACATATATAAGTATAACAAAACCAACTGGTAACATTATAATATAAGTAAATAAGCAAGCTAAATGCAGTAAATCTAAGGGCTTAAATATATACATGTAGATTCAGCTAATCATATTAAAGATAGTTATTTCAAACCTTTCAAATAAGTAAAGGCTTTCTTAAACATAAACTACTAATCATAAATATCACATCCAGCCTCTGAGAAGAGAGAGAGCAGAGAATAGAAAGAACATGAAACTTTCATATGAACAGGTATACTTTGTAACATTTGTCAAATTAAACACTTCAGTATAATATAAAATATTGTATGAAAAAATATTCTGAATAGGAAAATATGTTCATTTCTTTACACATCCTTTAGAATTTAATATATAAAACTAACCTGTTCATTTGTTTCCAGAAACATTTTCACTCTGCTTTATGAAAGTAGCAGCTTGCTTTGAAGTCATGCAGACACACTAAAAGTCACTGAATATATTATGTGACATGAATCTGTTTAAATTTAAAAAGCAACCTTCATTTATGAAGAGAAAACACTTTAAATAATAGCCAGGTCTATTAAAAAGTTAGTGCTATTGAATACTTGTTGAAAACAAGCAGACTTGTGTATTTGAAACTGTCCTTCTTTCCTCACAAATGATGACATCACCATCCATCTCAGAGAGACTGTAGTGTACGCATGTTCATGCAGAGCATCAGCTGGAACTCTGAGGGGAAGATTTTCTTGCTAGAATGTTGAGATGGAATGTTTTTCCCTCCAAAAATCATTTAGCTTACACAGAAGGCTGTAACTCCAAAGCTTGTAGTACAATTAACATATTATCTATTTACACAGCAAGCATATGTGAGAGAAAGAGAAAAAAGTAAATACAGGAATTTAAATGCTTCTATTAATCCACACAAATCTAACAAGCATGTATCCTGTCACTGCACACTGTCACACCAAATCCATCATGTGTAAATTACATGACAAGTTCTTAAGGTAATATAATTATGTCACACCAGAATTACAAATCATGTAACACAAATACTGTCAGATTAAAGAAAAGAAAAGATCAAACCTTATTGTAGTTCTTTAACAGTAGAATATTAAGATACAGTGTCAGGAAGCTTTTAAATGTTTTAAGAAAAATGTCTTTTGCATCTTTAGGATCTGAACATACAAATCTTTTGTCATTAGCTGTGAAAGACAAGGTATTAGGATATGCCATTCAAAATCTAATCCCTCTTTTATCAAGTCAGCACAATAGGGGCTAGTTTTGTCTATTTAATTTGATCTGTGCAGGAAGATCTTGGGAAAATGATAGTTTGTGAGACTTCCATATGAATTGTTTCTTTGTTTTAGCAGTTTCTAGGATCTGGAAAGTGTCTTGAAAGTTTAGTAACTTAGTATAAATTAACCTTGGTGTGGAAGAATCTTGCTTTGTACGCAGTGCTCTGTGTGCTCTCTCTACAATTATAGATTTTGAAGAAGCTTCACAATTTAACAGTGTTTCAAAGATATTTTTAGTCACAGATAACAAGTTTTTATTGTCATAAGATTCAGGTAAACCACGAATAATGATGTTATTTCTTCGACTCCTGGCTTCCAGATCCAATATTTTAGCTTGTAAATCTGAAACAGTTTTATCTCTAGATTTAAAGTCACTTTCCAATAAGTCTGTTTTAACCTCCAAAGCTAAGATTTTATTTTCAATAGTAACAATACTATCGTTTATTTGCTTTAAAGATTTACTAAAGTCTGCAAACTGTTCTGAAAAGTTTTGTATAGCACTTTGGATTGGTTTTAATGCTATTTTTAGTTCTTCTAAAAGGAAATTTGAGCCATTTAAATCTTTATTACTTACATTAAAAGTTTCTGTAGGTTGTCTAGATGATTTCAGTCTTTTTGAACCTGAATCTTTTTCAGGAAAGAGCATAGAAGTATATTTGGCATTTGTAGGCTGAGTCTCCAGGGAGTCAGATTTTGTAGCCATGCCCAGAAATGGAATGCAGTTAACAGGATACCAGGAACCAGGAACAGACTAGAGCAGTAGGAGTCCCAGCAGCAGAGAAACCAAGAATGTTCTGAGGTAAAATAAATCCCAGGATAATAATTCCAGAAGAAAAAATAATCCAAATGCGTAGAAAAAGATTTATAAAATCTTTTAGTATAAAAATTTGAGGAAAAAGGTTGATGTAAAGTTGTAAAAAAAAACAAAAGTTAAATAGCTGTGAGGAGCTCAGAGAGTAAGGACTAGACTAGTCGGCGGCCATCTTGGAATCCTACATTGGGGGTTTCTTACATTTGCTATATTGTGGTTGAGATTGTGTGACTGGCATAAAATTCATCATTTTATTTTTAGACAATCTCTCCTTATATTAATATCAATAGACATGTGATCAAAGTTGCTTAAACAAAGTCTAGTGTCATCAAAAAAATTTAAGCTGGGGCAGACCCTAGATGGCCAAATGAGAACAGAGAATTTTGAGAGCTCCATAAGCTAGTAAAATAATATAGGAAAATTGTATTATTTTCAAGTTTAAAACATTAGAAATCTATAGATACACTACTAAACTACATAAATATAAATTTTGGTGAAGATATACAAAAATGTTCCTGTCAGGTAACTTGGAGATATATTGAGTCTCTGAATATCAACAACTTAAGGAATTCTCATCCAGATGCTGCTTTGAAAACAGAACTGCAATTGATGACATCTACCTTACCGAAACTAACTTTGAAGATGGATGGCTTTATAAATAACTTAGAAAACCTCAAATTAAATTCTCAAACACAGATTGATGCTCTTAAGGAACTATTGCAGCAACACCATACAAAAATAACAAATATAGAGACTTCTGTAAATGACATTGAAGGGAGACTCAAATAGGAATAAATCTAAAAGGAATTTCTGCTTAAACAGAATACATGGCTGCTTAACAAAATAGATGACTTAGAAAACAGGGAAAGGTGAAACAACATAAGGATCTTTGGTCTGCCTGAAAACACTGAAGGAGAAGACATTATTTCATTCTTAACCTGGATTCCTGAATTTTTAGACTTGAAAGAGGGACTTTCATTTGGAATTGAAAGGGTGCATATAGCACTGAGGAAACTTGCTTCTAACTCAACAAAGACTCCACCTAGATCCATAGTTATAAAATTTTGTTCATTTCTGAACAAGGAACTAATATTAAAATCTGCTTGGAGAAAATCACCCTTAAAATACGATCAAAGCCTGATAAGGTTTGACAACGATTATTCTTCCAGAATACTAGAACAAAGAAAAGAAGCCTGGCCAATAATACAACTGTTGAAACAAAACAACATTAAAGCACAGCTGGACTTTCCAGCCAAGATAAAAATACTGTTTGCCAATGAGATAAGAACCTTTAATGTCTTAGAAGAAGCTACTATATTCATCAAAAACAACAACATAGTGTCTATCCCAGAAGAAATGGAATGGATGGCCCCTACTCTTAAAAGAATAAAATAAACAAATCCTTGGACTGATGCTAGAAAGAAGAAATAAAAAACTGATTCCAATATAGCTGTCCCAAAAAATAACTCTTATGAGTACATCTCTCAAAGTATTAACTGATATGGTATATCACTTGTCATGTTTGTATTTAAAAAAAGGAGGGTTTCTTAAACAACTGAGAAACAGTAATTTATTCAGATTGTTCAAAGAGTCCAATAATTCTTCACAGACAATGGTAGGGCAAGATGGGTTACTATTTACATTATATATAAGCCAAACAAAGCAACATATAATACAAACATAGAAGTTTCTATTCCCCTACTTGAACTCAATGAATACTTATCTTGTTCATTTTTGATTGGTTTTACTTATAATAATTTAAGTAACTAATTAACTAATTCAACAAGGTACCATTCATCAGAGTTCAGACTCAAATGTAACAAATCAACATCATATATAATAGCAGTAACAGTAGAGTGTTTTGAAAAAAAATGCTGTCATGGAGACTAATGCCTTCTTCAGTTAAAGTATGATTTAGAAATGTCATGTATATCCTGGTTAAATAATAGCAGCAAGCTCTTAGTACAAATGTCATTATTCTGTCTAAATATAGTTAATATCAATTATGGCAGGTATCACAGCTTCAAGTGCTGTTTGATTAAGCCTGACATGGTGTGTGTGGATGCAGCTGTGTCTGGCAGCTGTTGTATGTTGCTGTTTTCATCTACGGGAAGCAGTGGGTTGTGGCTTGTGATTGACGTTTACAGATGCGTGTGTATTAGGAAGAGACATTTTGTGTTTTAGCCTGCTGAGTGAGAGGTGGAAAAGCTGGAAGGATGTGTTATCTCTTGTTGTGGCAGTTTTTTTTTTTATCTGTTTGCTCTCCGTTCTTTGTTGCAGTGAAGTGAAGCTTTGCTTCAGGTGCATCATGAGCCTCTGGTATACAGTACACAGATACATTAACAGAAACAGACACTCCCAGGTTGCTATGGTAATGGAGACAGAGTGATGATAATGTTTAATGGCTCTGAGGAGCCTCCGAGATGATTCTTGACAATGAAGTTTTTGGTTTAAAAAAATATATATATAATAAAATGGGTATTTTAAACCACATGTACACATATTGATGGTCTCCTAACACTTTGTTTAGCTCATTAAGTTGATTCTTGATAAAAAATAAATAAATAAAATAATAATAAGTGCAGTTTTATATTTAAAATGTATTTTGGTCCAAACACATTAAGGACTTACATAAGAGTGGAAGTCTGAGTTATTGTGAAAGACTAAGAGCACTTGGTCTTGTGCAGTACCCTTTGCAGTGAACTGGGAGGTGACCTTGCTCAGAATTGTTGGGCATATGGGAATGGCTGATTCCAGAGGTGTTTGGGGTTGCCAGGAAGTGCTAGAGAGTCTTCAGACTTCTTTCGTGGAAATATCTGTTGGAATGGAAGGTATGTTGTGTAGTTCACTAGCAGAGTAACCACTGCATGGAACAGGCTGGTAAAATGGAACAGGATAAATATTGGTTTGGATATTTTAAGAACAGCCTGGAAACACACCTCATGAACTAGTGAATGGTATTCTGGCAAAACTGGATGGGCATTGTTGCCCGTGCTTGAAGTACTGATATGTGTGTATGTAAGGATGGAAATATACTTATAACAAATAAGAAACTAAAATGATGTCATAATGTAAAGTCTATGGACTGTATAAGCATGCTTGGAAGGAGCTAATAATAAGAATAAGCATTACAGCTTGTGGTCTCTCAAATAACTAAGCAACAGCCAAAAAAAAAAACACACAAAATAGTTATGTAATGTATGATTTTAGTAAATCTAGACATAAAATATATAATCGTCATATAAAATGAAGCAGTCTGCTGAATTTACATATTAAAGACACAATTGAATAACATGGGCTTGTGTATAATAACACTACTGTTTTAACTTGTCATAAATGACATACACTATATTGAACATCAAGGGGAAGCATGATGATTTTCTCATACAAGTATATGTGCATAACAAGTCATATAATTGCTTTAACTTGAATTGTGGTTTTGTAACTCATCCTGACCATACATAATACTTAAGCTGTTACCAAGGTAACTAATACATGACATTAAACTGACAAAGTTGTCCAAGGAAAACAATAGAAGCCTGAACTAGGAATGTCACAGAATGTAACAATCACATTCTGAACAAATAGTCAAATAGTATTAAATTGACAACAATCACTCAGTTTAACCTTTTCTGATTATACAAAATAGAATGCTGACATTTAAATCTAAAAACGTTCAGTATATGCCATGAAACGGCAATTTATGAATATGGTAAGGGAACTTTTAATCATTAATCACAATAAGTAATTAATGATTACAAGTTCCCTTGTAATCATTAATAATTAATCACAATAAGTGACTTTGTTGTTTTTAACCTATAATTTTACTCATTTCATAATAAGAAATGACAGATATGAAAATCCTTATGTGCAGGAAATGAGGGGAAGAGGGATGCACTGATAAATAAAATGCACTAACTTTCATCAATGTTCACATAAAGCAAACTTGATGCTTTAAGTAAGTTAGCAACAAACAAAGTAATTACTTAAATGCTGGCAAACAATGAAATATAACTTCTAATATAGCCAGTAAAATACATTGTATTATAATTATTAGGTATAAATATTATTACCATCTATTTTATATGTTTTATATATGATACATCCTACTTTACTATGACTGAATTGCTTGTCATGTATCTTTCATGTAGATATTAATTGCTTGTACAATAAGTAGACATTTATATTATATTAGAATTCTGTCTAATCTACAATAGTACTATATCTGTTCAAAATAATATAAATATTGATTATTCTTATTACATATATTCTCCATATGATAATTCAATTTATGGAGCTTAGATGTTCTGGATTGTCAAGGTGTGAGTGATAATATGATGGACTTAGGATTATCCATGATTTCCATTCCATGGCTAGTGCGGATCTTAGTTTTGTTAACATTTATTAATTTAAATTTGTTATTTCACAAAAACATTTTTAGTATGCCTGACTATTTATTGGTAAATACTCAAAGTATAAAACTGATAATTTCCTTTAAAAGCTCAAACATACTTTACAGTTATCAGAGGAAAATATTTAATAGTCACAATAAAACAAAAAATACATAGTCTAAATAACCTAAGATGGATTTAACTTTATTATCTTTAAATACAAATGGCTTAAACAATCCTAGCAAAAGATCAAATCTACTGAAATATTTAAAAATGAACAAAGCACAAATTGTCTTCCTTCAAGAAACTCATTTCAAAACAAATGACAATTACAAATGGAATCTTAAGGAATATAAATAATATAGTGGTGCTATCCACTTATAAGACAAAGACAAGGGGGTAACAATTTTATGGAAAACAAATGTGATTAACCCACAAATCATTTATAAGTATGAAGGTAAAGAAGGCATTATGGCATTAGTAATAGTTAAATATAATAACAGAATATGGACCCTAGGCAATTTATACTGGTTCCCTGGCATTGGAACAGGAACTGTTAAAAAGACACTTGGATTTCATTTCCAATAATTATAAAGGCAACTTAATATTAGGAGGAGATTTTAAATGTATATTTGATATTTCTGAAACTACAAATAAAAGACTGTTGTGTACATCTGCTCTATCAAAAGCTTTAAACAAGTGGCTAGAATAATTTCATCTTGTAGATACTTTAACATTTAAAGAAGATAAATCTTTGTTGTTTTTCCATCAAGATCACAGATTTGATATCCAAACTAGAATAGATAAAATATTTGCTGCCCATGCCTTGCACTCTAAAATCATTAATTTCTCAATCATTCCCTGCTCTTTTTCAATCAACAATTCATTGATACTAATACTTCAAAATGGGTACAAACCATTAATCTTTAACTCCAGAATTCCAGCATATATAACTAAAATTAAAGAGTTCAAACCCTGGTTATTATCTGAATTACAGTTCTTCTTAGATATTAATTACACCACAGAGATAAATAAAATAATCATATGGGACTCATTAAAAGCTTACATATATGGTAAAACCCTAACCTGGTATAAAAAAAATCAGAAAACGAGATTCTGAAATATTAGATCTACAATCCAAACTTTTGTCAGTAAACCCTGAAAAAAATCAAAATCATTTGGAGATGAAAAAGAAAGTAGAAGTATTAAACAATAAGTACAATGAAATTCTAACACATAAAACTAGTTTAGCTTTAGAAAAACTAAAAATGAATACCTTGGCCACTTCTCCAAAATATCTACATAATTTATCCACAAGAATCAAAATACAATCAAAAGCTAATAACATTAAAAGTATCTTCAATGAAAAGAAAGGTAAAAATGTTTCGGATATAGGTAACATTCTTGATGCCTACAGAAATCACTATATGGAACATTTCCAAAAAGAAAATATACATATCAATCAATTAAATCCAGATGAAAAATGTTCTAATATAAAAAAATACCAGAAAAATTAAAAATAGATCTGCAAGCACCCATATCCAACAAAGAAATTACAGATACAATAAAAGAGGGTAAAAATAATTAAGTTCCAGGTATAGATGGCATAATTATGGAAATCTATAAACTTTTTCCTTCAAAGATAATATCCTTCATCCATAAACCTCTATTGGAAATTCAGTCACAAGCTTTAATGCCACCCTCTTGGAGATATTCCTTAATCACACCAATCCTAAAGGAAAAGAAATCCCCAAACCTTTGTACCTCATATAGACCTATATGATTATTAAATAATGTCTATAAGATATTTATGACAATATTAACTAACAGAATGAAAATACCACTATCCAAAACAATAAATAATGATCAAACTGGATTTGTATATCATAGACACACACATGACAATAATAAAATGATAATTTCTCTTATAGATTATGTTAATAAAGAAAATAAAGACTCACTCATAACTGGCTTAGATATAGAGACAGCTTTTGATTCCCTAAATTGGGACTATTTATTCAAAATCCTAATGCTATTTGAATTTCTTGCATCCCTTTTTCATCTCCTAAAGAATATATATCTATATACAAATAATTTAGCGTATGTCAAGTTAGGTCCTTTTACCTCTGAATCTATACATATAACAAAAGACACTAAACAAGAATGTCCCATGTCACTGATTCTATTTGCTCTGCCTATTGAAATATTGGCAGATTCAATTTGTAACAATATAAAAATCAAAGGAATAGATGTTTATGAACAATACAATTCTAAAGTAATGCTACTTGCTGATGGCATATTACTAAGATTATCTAATACAAAAGAGACATTAGAAGAATTAGATATATTAATTGACAAATTTCACATGACTTCAGGACTCTATTTCAATAAATCAAAATCAAATTTTTTATTTTTAAATAAAAAAGGACTGCAGACTAAGGGGGATCACATCATAGGGAAACAAGAACCTACCTTAAAATATGTAGGAATTGAGTTATGCAAGGATAATAATTTATTAGTTTCAAAAAACTACAATAATATCATCAATACAATTAAAATCTATGTGGAAAAAATAGAACAAAATAATATTAACATTTGAAGATAGACTACATTAAAAAAAATGTTTTACTGCCCAAGTTCCTATACATAGCCTTGGCAATACAACTGTTGCCAGAAAGGAATATACTTAAAGAAATAAATTCATGGCTAATGACATTTTTATGTTTTCCCAAAAGAAACAGAATGGCTTTAATACACCATATCAGACCATGGAAACAGGGAGGATTAAACTTTCCTGATATAGAAACATATATAAAAGTATCAATATTTAAAACAATCTCAGACTGGATAAGTCCAAATTACTCTGCAAATTGGAAAGAATTACTAACTCTAATATCAATAAATGAATTTGATTTACAAAAAAAAATTTCAAATAGATAAAAACAATTTGCCATGGCACATATTATGTATTAGTATACAATATAACATAACTAAACCCACTAAACTCGTATGATTAATTATTGCATTGACTCATTTAGGAAAATTATTAATACAAATATAGATTTAAAAATCTGGTTTGGTCTTTTAACACCATTTATAGTCACAAAAACTTTCCACAAAAATATATAGATAAATTATTAATTCCTGGGAACAGAAAAGATTGGTTTGTTGGCTCCAGTGTATCAAATAGCTAAAAGTTTTAGATATGCAAGTAATAAAACAACATACAAAATTCCACAACAGGATTGGCTAACTTTACAGAGTATTCTGTCATATTTGCAAGATTTAAGTAGAATAATTAACAATTCTTCATTTAAAGAAATACCTAAATTTACGAAATACATATATGAAATCATATATAATGACTTTGACATGGGAAACAGTATTTAAAAATTTTACAAAATATTGATAAACTATAAAACAACACCCAAAAACCTCATATTGGAAATATATAACAAAAGGACACTCAATACAGTTAATTGAAGATAAAAGTCTTTTGGCTTTTCCCGGTTAGGGGTCGCCACAGTGGAACTCCAGTCCGCTAATGATTGGCAGCAGATTTTTACGTGCTGGCTTGCTGGGCCTAACGCACAACCTTCAATGAAGGAACTCCCATTCACGCATGTTGACACACAGAAGACGCTCTAACTGAGAATCGAACATGCAACGTCTAACTGTGAGGTGACAACGCTACCACAGCACCACCACCACAGTATCTTCAATTCAGTTAATTGAAGATATTAAAACAAATATCTTATTATCAATAAAATATGCATCCTTTACACAACACTGGAATAAAAACTATGGAATTCCTTCAAATGTATTTGAAAAATAAAAAAAATTTGAGGAAAAAAAAATAAAATTTAAGCTACTTCAAAGCTATATGGACTTGAATGGCTTATATTAACAGAACTGTCATTCCAATGTTTTAGATTTTGTAGTTTTAAAGAATTGAGATGTCAGTTATCAGCTTCTCAGTTTAACATAATATAACCACAGATACACACACACACACACACACACACACACACACACACACACACACACACACACACACACACACACACATACACACACACTCACACTTGTTAAAAGAGACAGCCACAGCCAGCAGCATGGTCTCACATACTACACTGTTAATGTCAAACAATATAACGCAGACAGGGTTACACTCTCATAACCTCATGATCTGCACTGCTGACTGGAGTAGTAGGGGGAATTGGCTTTAAGAGCTTATTGCAAATGTGCACTACTACCAATTGGTCCCAGCATTTACCTCACAGTTACCAAAGTAGAAGTTTGGCCTTTAATACCAGCCCTTTGTTTTTGCACAGACAGCCAGCTTTGAATCTACTTTACTATTTCTATTCAATATGCAATGAATAATAACATAATAAGAAACCCTATCAAGTTCTATATAAACTACTGAAACACTCAGCCTTCTTCCAGTGCTGTACTGAACAGGATGGTAAAAGTCAGTCAGACAAGTTAGAGTAGATCTTCCCCTTATACATTATTTGGTATGTCTTCAGGTGGCTAAAATCACATTTCTTAAATGCCTAGTGTATGATGCAAAATGTCAATGAACACAACGCTGGTTGCTGTTTTCCATAGGAAATCACTATTGGTGTGATTTCTAAGTGTGCACATTGGCAGTGATCCCCTTGTTATGGGAGATTTATCCCTTCATCACATTTGCACAACCATGGAGTTGGCATATATAAATTTTAAGCTGTGGGGGCCTGCCTTCCACATGGAGGTAAGGGGGGGTGGAGGTTTCACTTACAAAATTGCTTACAGTTGGAGTTTTCCCTTTTGGTATTTTGGACATTTCTGTTTGGTATTTTGATTCATCAACATTTGTAATTTGAGATGTCATAGAGAAACAACATTATTTCCTTTCAGTATGGATATCAAAAATATCTCCTATCATTTGCCAAACTTTGAGGAAAGTCTTATAAGTCAATAATTCTGGAAAACTTTGTCAAGACTTAGGACATTCATGAATATAGTGCTAAAATTTTAACAACAAAGCAGGAAGTCATCCTGGGTGTATAGCATTATGACGTCACATTTTAGTCTGTCATGGAAATGAGTAGAAAAATTACTGATCTTTTAAAATTAATTAAAACTGACATTGTATCTGTTATTTTTTGCTTCACTTTGCTTGACACTAAAGGTATTTACAAAAATCTAAAAATTATAAATAGTGATCAGTTATGCTTGGACAAGCTGCTCATTCATAGACTTTGGATGCTTAAAGAACACAGGCTTTCACACTGACAAAAATATATAAAAGATGTAAATAATCTTCAGTTCTACAACCCAATCAAGTTTTTTATTCCCCAGAGTTCCTTGGATGTCTTTTTAGTAGACAATGTTAGTAAAGCGATAGCTAAGGGTTATGTGGGAGGGGCATATTTGTTGGAGATTAATTTACTTACTGTTGACCTCTGTCCATCAGAGACATGGGGGCCAGACTGGGGGTGAATTTGTGATTTCTCTTCCAATGAACATTTTTTTTTTTAAACAGAGGCAGAGACAGAGATGGGAGTTTCCATGTTTATACAGTGTAATACGTCAGTTGGAACAAATATAATGATGGAGTGAAAAATTTATTAGGGTAGCTAAAGGGAGATCACACGTGAAGTTGCTGCTACAAGTCTGGAAGGAGGCAGAGTTGTATTTCAGAGACAACTCTGTTGATGGTGAGAATTTGTTAAGCAGGATTTCAAAATGGACAGGCATGCACTATGGGTTAGTATTGTAAAGCCTTTATGCTTCCATATAACCAATATTGCATCTATGATTCACTTAAGCTGAGAGAAACATGCAGACATTACTTTTGAATACACGGGCTTATCTGTAAATTTTGTAAATCATTTTTGTCAGCTAAAGATGAGCTGCGATGGAAGAAATATGTTCTCTCTGAACTTATAATTGAGGTTAAATAAAAAAGATTACTTTGCAATTCAGAACTGATGAAATCACAAAGAAAAAACTGAAGGGTTTTTAATAGCTAATTGACTAAATGTTACTGACTTACGCAAAATTGTTGATGCAAGGGGTATATGGAATATGGGGTGGGAAACTTGGGTTACTTTAAACATAAAAGAAAATGAAATTGTTTGTTTAGTAAATGGATTCTTGACTGATGATGATAAAGGCCTCCTCAGATATTGGGGCAATCCGAAATAAGTTTTCATTGTGGAAAGCTGAATCACTTAATTAATCCTTAAAAATCACTTAGTCATTTTAAAAGATGCAGTATGGGTGTCAAAAAGGGCCACGCTATTAAATAATGCAAGCATAAATGCATTAAATGCATTAAATGCAAAAATGAGAAACATTGTTGGCTTAATTATGAAATGTTAAAAGAAAATGTTAGAGACATAAAAAATGAAAATTTGTTGAATGATAACGCGGGAGAAAACATTTTTTTTTAAAAAGGCAACTGTATGTTGTGAAGTTACATTGTAATAGTTCCATTACATAGAGAAATAAAATGTTTTCATTTCTTGATATGATTTTAGATTCATTTTAACAGTCTGCATCTGCTTTAGCTAAGGTCTTTAATCCTATATTAGTGATTCCAGTACACAGCTGCACTGCAATTTGTTGTCTAACTGGTCTAACTGTTGTATTAAATCCTAGTTTCATTCTTATGAACTGAGTGCATGTCAGGCTAGTTCAGCACTAATCTTTGAATTAAGGTAGTTCCAGGCCAGTCAGCTCAGAGTTAAGGGTCTAAGAAGTCCAAAACTGCTGTTGGTGTGATCTTTTAAATTATTATTATTATGCGACTTTACTATATTGTAATAACTTTCTCCTTTTCACTAAAGTCCCTATTGTATATTGTACTTTCTTTGTTGTCTCTAAATATTTCTGTTAAATTCTATGTAAAACCGACACTGTACCTGTCAATGTTGTTCTTGTTTTATTGGAGCTTTTCTCCCCAGGCCTCCGCTAAAAATGGACTCACACCCAGACGGACTATCCCAGTAAACAAATGTAAAATAAAATAAATGCTGCTGCATTTTAACAGCTACATTACATAGATAAAGAAAGATAAGTGCTTTCATTTCTTTTAAATTCATTTTAACAGTCTGTATTTGCTTTAGCTAAGGTCTTTAAGTCTGTATTAGTAATTCTGAACATAGTGGCACTGCATTTTGCTGTTTAAATGTACCCAATCTTTAAACAAGAAAATCCCTACGAAATTTTTTGTGCTAATAACACAGAAAGATTACACTAAGTGTACACAAAATCTACACTTTGTGGCAACCTTTATGAATACCCCCTAGATATTTAAGGCTGCAAGAAAATCAGTAGGAAAACTAAAATTATAAGGAAGAAGGTGGGAGTTATGCTTGTGCTGTCTGTTCACTCAGAATGGTGTACATTTAGTGTACACTTAGTGTAGGCATTCAAGGATCAGGCCCATGGTCTAACTGCTGTATTAAACCCTTGTTTCATTATTGTGTACTGACAGTATGTCAGGTTAGTTCAGGACTAGTCTTTCCATTAAGGCAATTCCAGGCCAGTCAGCTCACAGTTAATGGTCTAATGTTGTTTGCACTAACCAACCCTGTTGTAGTTGTGTTCTTAACCCCAGTGTATCTGTTGTTGTCTGCCCCTTATGAAAATTTGGCAATATAATTCCCCTCCTTCTCCCTGTTTGTTTGCTGTTGACAATAAGCACATAAGTATTGTTTTGCAAAGTCTCTCTCCTTAAACTACTCACCAGGCTAAAAGATATTTGATAAAATTGCTTAATATTGAGTGTACTGATGCTGCTTGCTCTGATTTTAGTATCAAATTAATACTTTTTTGGTACTTATGTATTATCGCAACCAGATTTCTGAAGTGACCTAATTTGTTATGTTTGGGTGAAAAGAGTTATCTTAACCTTAAAAAGGGTGTGTACACAACTAAGTAGTAGTGTGTCACACTGGGTATTAGGCAGGAAGAAGAATAACGGTCAATTTTCTACTCCTGGGTGGTGTACTTCATTTCTTCTGTGAACTCCACAGTGCTGCACTGCATTACAAATCTTGCATTCCTGATTACAACCTTAGCAAAGGGAAGTTACTCAGGAATATGCAGTCTAACTTTTCATGGGCACTAATCATGAAAAGCAAAGGTGCCTGTAAGGAATAGTAAGTAATGGGGCAGTGTATCCTCAGGGACTGCTGCCTTTCTCCCTGGTGGTACTTCTGTGCCAGGGGTGTTAAACATTATCCTGCTGCACACAGACACTACTGTTAATCTGAACTTGTTTACTCCCAACAAACACTTACACTAGTAACAAGAGGTGCTGTAAAGGCTGAATAATTCATAGAAATATGTACCACATTTAACAATCCCAGATTACGCTGTCGGCAAATAAAGGGCTTTGAAATGGGCCGCTTGTCTTGTTGGGAATATGGTGAGTTTCAGCAGTTGAAACATTAATGATGACTCAGAAGCAGCAGTCATGTTTATAGGTTGGGAAAGGAAGCTCCCTGGGAAGAGGAATTTTGCCATTATTCCTCTTGCTATGTGAAAAACAATCTGACAGAACAGTAAGAAAGAGTTTAAACACCCCTTCTTAAGTTAGCAGACATTGTTTCACAAAAACATTACAAATTATGACAGGTTAGGAATCTGGTTGTGATAATATGTAAGTACCATTTTTTTACTGTAATTAGTTTACTGGTTCTTACTGGTGGCAGAAGGTTTCCAGGCTAGTTGTTTTGTACTGAACTTTAAATTCTCAGTAGCAAGTCCAACCAAACATTATTCTAAAATCAAACCTCCAAGCAATTATATTTACCCCTGCCTGTCAGTATCATGGACCAGGACTTCCCCACATCTTCGCTAGCCAGCCTGATTGAGATGGGTACGTTGAAACAGTGTAAGAATTGTCTCATCCTGTCTGATGATCATCTATTACTCAAACAGCGTAACATAATGTGTCTGAGATCTACCTATATAATAATCTTGGAGGCAAAAATCTCACACACAGTAAACTCAGACACTAAAATCGTCAGCAGTACACCACACATCACACCTTTACATGGCCATCACAATATACATAATCCATCACAGGCTGAAGTTCTAAAGATTAACTGGCCTAAACCTCAAAGTTCTTCAAAACACAACACAGGCAGAAAGCGCAACCAGTAAGTTAAGCTTACCTCCTCATATAACACAAGAATTCCCAAAGTCATAGATGCTAACCTATGAGGCAGGCATCACCCCAGCCAAACATTTTTGTTATAGGTTACTCCATTGTAAGGCATACAGATGTGCCTTTTAGCAGACTGAGCAAGGAAAGAGTGATGGTTAGTTGATTGTCTGGTGCCAGGATCTAAGAAGATCATGCATGCAGTCATAGTTCATGCTGGTATCAGTGACTTGAGGTGCAGCTCCCTGGACTATATGTAGAGAGACTTGATGGAGCTCCCACACTGTGTGCCCAAGGCTGATATGATCCTAGCATTGAGCAGCATTCTATCTTCTCCAAGGATGATGCTGCTGTATGAGCATCAAATAATTGACTTCAGTAATTGGCTTAGGTTTTTGGTGTCATTTAAAGGGGATCCAATATTTTGCCAGAGAAAATATGATTGACAGACCAAGTTCACTGAAAACTGGGAGCCATTACTGAATCCCCAAATTATGTGGATATTCTACAAAAGGGCCTTACAGAAACAGATGCTTGATGCAAGAGCCATGGGCTCAAGCTCATTGCCAAGGAATGTATAGTTATCACCTTTGGGAAAAAAACATGTACCCATGAAATACCACATAGGTGGCAGTGCACTAAACACCAAAAGTGTGATAAGAGACTTAGGGACACAGGTGGACAGTGGTCTCACCTTCGATAGCCACATTGCCACAATAGTCAGGAAATCATTCTATGTGGTACACCTCATCACTAAAGGCTTTTCATCCAGAAAAAAGGAGGTCATTGTCCCACTGTACTCATCCTTCATTAGACCCATTATACAATACAACTCCCCATTTGGTATGTACCTCTCAAGACATCTGCAACAACTGGAAAGGCCACAGAAATACCTCACTAAAAGAATCACAGGCCTAAAGCAGATGCCCTGTGCTGACCATCTAAAAAAAGGCCGGCTATACTCTGTTGCATATCGTCTACTCAGAGGCGATCTCTGCTTAACATATAAGGCCATATCAAACCCAGAGCTGTTGGATATGATACACTTAAAGAAATCCCAATCCCTCAGCGACGCATGCTCCAGGGGTCTAAACCTTGTCATCACAATGAACAAAACATGCTGGAGGGATAGGTTCCTGACCCAGAGACTCCCCAGACTCTGGAATAGACTGCCCATACATGTCAAGCAGAGAACCTCGTTGGCTCTCTTTAAAAGGAACCTTGATGATTGGATGAGAGATAGGAAATTCACCCCAGGGATTGCATCAGTCACCCTGCTAGTCAGGGATCTAGGGAAGTAAATACTGTGGGAACCAATAGCCAGGGAATTGTTATGGCTAGGCTTGTATAGGCCCTAGGGCCAATAGCCTAGTACCAACCTATGAACCTATGAAGTTGCTTCACCAGTGATGGCCTGCATCTGTCCCCTCTAGAGTTTTGAAAAGATGGCCCAACTCCATATTGCCTTTTTTAGGTAATACCAGCTTGATAAACCTACCAATATAATGAAACAAGCAAAGGAAAATATGATCAATGCTAGGAGCTTAAACAAGAAACTCCACTTCCTACAAGCCCTGTTAACTCTTGAGGACATTGTCATCCGTGTAGTGGCCAAGACATGGTTTAAAATAGTACAGAGCACTCCAGCTGTGCAGGACTGTATCTTCCACATGTTTATACCAGCTACTGCTCAGGATGGGAAAAAAAGGTGAAGGTGTCTCAATGTACATCCAGACGAGACTCACATCAAGGCTGGTAAAGCAGCATGATGTACTAGAGCTTCTTCATGTCCAAATAACTATTAGAAAGATCCTGTACCATATACTAGCTAGCTATGGAACTCCCTCTATTACACATGAAAGCCGTAATGCCTATCTACAGGAAATAACATTGCTCAGTATTAAACCCAATATAATTTTCTTAGGTGACTAAACTAGCCAACAATAAACTGGAAATCCTACACCGCCACTACTGTACAAGGAGAGAGATTCCTGGACTTTGTCAATACCAATACTCTGTAACAATTAGTCAGACTACCCATGAGGGAGAATAACACCTTGGACCTTGTCCTTATTAATATGGGAGCATCTTGCACCATCCCTTGCATATCTTCATCACTTGTTATGTTTGACTATGAAGCAGTCTCCTTGGAAATAAAACTGAAACCAGAGATCCCTTCCACCCAAGGTACCTTTAGAATTTTTTCAAGATATACTCACTACTCCTAACTGAAACATTGGCAAGTTTCAAATCTCCATCAAATCCACTGAATGCACACCACCACACTATATCAGCATGTAAACAGCTGCATAGGAACAAGTGTAGGACAAACCTCAGAAACAAGCCCACATGGTGGAACCATAATATCGACAAGCTTTACAATAAATGTAAGGGAATTTTGACCAAAAGTAAGAAGAGTAATTCCCAGAATTCGCAGAATGTTAGAGACCTTGTCACTGGAATAAACAAACAACTCAGGAGCTTCATAAAATCCACTAAAGCCAAGTCTGAGGCTAAAATAGCGACCAAGCCAAAGATAATCACAAGGCATTTTTAGTTATGTTCGTAATCTCAAAAGCAAAACATAGCAATGTGCTGAGCTGTTCGCAAATGATGTTACTCACACTAAGGCTGAAAATATAGTGAACCTACTGGCCAATAAATTTAGTTCTAATTCTGTCCTGTCTCCTCTCTATCTGTCAGTCATGATATAACTGAAACTAGCTCCTCTCCAGCTATCACACAAGACCAAATCCTAAAAGTGCTATCAAAAGCTAAAAATACGGTTTTGATGGGTCCTGACAAAATCCTTGGATACATCTTAAACAGCATGAAGCACATTTTAGTGATACCCCTAACAACCCTGTTCAACTGAAGCCTCCATAATGAATTTGCACTAATCGAAGGGAAAACTCCAACACAATTAATCCAGAACTAGTATACCAATAATGTAACACTTATGTTATCCTCCTTAATATTAATGCAAGAAGCATCAGTAACAAAGTACATGACTTGCATGCCCTACTCTCCTACTATTCCCCGATATTGTATTACTAACAGAAAGTTGGCTCAAACCCAGCAATAACAGAGATGAAATTGTACCTCCCAGATATATCATTCTACGTAAATATAAGGTATCCTCAAGGGGTGGTTTAAGCTATCTTATTCAAAGTCCATCTAGTGATCGATAGTATACAAGTAAACATACCCAACTTTGACAATGCAGAACTTATCTGCACCAGACTGACACTCAACCCCAAAAAACAAATTAACATTGTAGGTGGCTATATCCCACCTGGGAACAATATTCTCACACTAGAAAATGTACTAGACTGGGTCTCTTCTTCCCTCCCATGGGAAACAATCCTGATGGGTGACTCCAATGTTGATTGGCTCAACTGTTCATCTCAAAACCCAACTTCACACATTAACCTACACAGGTTCACCCAACTTATCACATCCCCTACAAGAACTGACAAAACCTCCAGCCAACAGTCTATCCTGGACTGGATCTTAGTCAACAACCCATCCCTGTCCACACAATCAGGCTGCCTCCCTGTTGGTCTGTGTAACCATCTGCCAACCTTTCTGCTAAGAGTCCATACTCACCAAACCAACCAAACAACCTACCATATAATTAGAAGTAAAAAAAAAAACTTCAACCTAAACAAGTTCATCTCCAACCTGAATTGCTGTAATTGGGAATCTCTCAGACAACTACCCCTTGAAGACGCAGTCAGTTACTTCAACACCACTTTCCTAGAGATACTAAACTCCCACGCTCCCTCTAGAACAATCAGAGTAAAATCTAACTATGCACCCTGGCTTACTAAAGAATGCAGAGCCTCACTCAAGGCTAGAGATAAGGCTTGGGGACAATTCAACAAACACAAAACCCATATAAAAAAGTAAACATTCCTAGAACTGTAAAATAAAGCTATGAAATTAGGAAAATCTGATAAAATCAACTACTACCACAACATCCAGAAAAAATACCTTAATAACCCTCAGAAATTCTGGGCAGCAATTAACATACTCCTACCAGGCAAATCAGCTACATTTACCCCATCAACCAACAACTCTGATAGTATAGCAACCCAGTTTAATAAATACTTTACTGAAACCATCCAAACCCTAGCTAATTCTTAGTCTAACCCCAGCAACCCTACCCCATCCACAACCCAGCACTGCACTAACACCCAAAATAGCAACATACTCTTTCCATTCCACCCAGTGTCCGTTGATACCATAAAAAACTACTAAAAAAAACTAAAGCCAGCCATATTATCCATCAATAACCTCCCAGAAGATTTTCTACAAATTGTAACAGATGCTATAGCATATCCAGTAGCTATACTCATAAATAGGTCACAATCTAAGAGCCTTGCTCCTGATATTTGGAAAATCTCCCACATTATACATTTACACAAGGGTGGGAACTCAACCAAACTAACTAATTATAGGTAAATAGCCATCATGTCACCCTTATCTAAATTTCTAGAATGGACTATACACACCCAATTATCAGCCTACCTCTACAAGCATTGACTATTATCAAACACGCAGCATGACTTCCGCCATTCTCACAGCACTACTACAGCCCTCATGTCATTCACAAATACAGTGAACCACTATAGAAACAATGCACAGTTTCTATCTGCCACATTTTAGATCTGTCCAAGGCCTTTGACATGGTCAATCACAACAAACTCATCAACACCCTCCCAATCCTAAATCTCAGCAACTCCACTATTACATGTTTCAATAGCTACCTATCAGGATGACAGCAGGCCATCCAGTGGCAACATCAACTTTCCCTTCTTCTCCCTGTTACCATAGGAGTTCCACAAGGCTCCATCCTTGGACCCCTGGTTTTCTGTTGCTTCACCAACCAGCTCCACACCACCACTCCTCAAGTCACAGTCGTATTGTATGCAGATGACTACTCTAATATGCACAGCCTCCTCCTCCCTTCATGACCTCCACACCAAAACCCAAGAATTGTTTCTATCCCTAGAATCATGGCTCACCAACTCTCATACTAAACCCCAGCAAAACAAAACTCTTTCTCTTCTGCCCAACAAAATCCACCTTCACAACCTTTCTCTATTCTATCCAAAAATAAAATTGCTATCCTATTATATTGTTGAGGACAAAGGCCCAAAACTAGGGAGACGTTTAGAAAGTTGCTAGAATAACAGGATTTGTGTTAGAATGCATTTTCTGAATGATATGCAATCTGAAACTCAAATGCATGTCATCATTTGGTGATTTGTCAAAAAAAAGTATTTATGAGGAACAGACCAAAAATATTAGGTAAAATCTGGACATTCTATGAAAATCTGTATAGTTGAGAGGTATCCCCTACCTCCTTAGAAAGTGGATAGTACAACAAGTTTTGTATTAGTATGCATTTTCTGAAGGATATAAAATCTAAAGCTCAAATGCCTGCCATTAGTTTTTGAGGCAAGAATCTGGATAATTGTGAGGTATGAACCCCATCTCACTTACATACTCTGATACCTCTCTCTTACATACACACACACACGCACGCACGCACACACACACACACACACACACACACACACATACACACACACAAACATGCGCACGCATACACACACACACACACACACACACACACACACACACACACACACACACACACACACACCTCCCTCTTACACACATACACAGACCTACTGTACCTACGTCTTACACACACACACACACACACACACACACACACACACACACACACACACACACACACACACACACACACACACACACCTATCTTTACCTACATACTTCTTACATACATGCACACACACACATCCCTACCTACCTATTTCTTACACACACACACACACACACACACACACACACACACACACACACACACACACACACACACTTCTTAAACACTTAAACACACACATGCACACACCTACCTCTCACTTGTGCATTTGTCCACAGTCCAAACATCTTATGAAATTCAAATTATGCGTGGGAGTTGAAGATGAAGATGTAAACCTTCAATCGCACAGATGCAGAAGATGAAAACAGGACACAAACACCTGTTGCTTCTGTGAAACTGGACACAGAGTGTTCTTAAAGAATAATGCCCTTAAAAAATATATTTTTTTAATTTAAAGAAAATTAATCTCCTAACCAGCTAAGTCCAGGGGGTTGCAAGTGCACCCCCTTGCACCTGCCTGGGGGCACACTTGATTGGGGGTGCTGTGAAGAGCACTTCTGGCTAACATCAAAGATTGAAACAATACTAATTTAATGAACTTTAATGGGGGCAACTCCTGCCATGGTATTAGAAACCCAAAAGACTTGGAGAAATTAAAAAAAAAAAGAAAAAAAGTGATTAAATAAGTCTGACTTACCTCCTTAAATTTGTAATTTGACTAAGGGACCACTAACCTACTACATTTTGTAATTTCGGTAACAATTTGAAATGTTACGACCCACTAGAGTGTTTCCCAAAATGCAGAGACTGAATAGCTGGATGAAAGGACTCATATATACTAAATTGGAGATGCTACTTCTCAGTATAATTCCTTTTCTTCAAGGTATGGCAGTCTTGGAGTTGCTAAGTATGTGTGTGTGTGTGTGTGTTTGTGTGTGTGTGTGTGTGTGTGTGTGTGTGTGTGTGTGTGTGTGTGTGTGTGTGTGTGTGTGTGTGTGCATGTGTGTATAAGGAGCCACTAACCTCCACACTATGTAATTTGACTAAGGGGTCACTAACCCCCTACACATTGTAATTTGACTAAGGGACAACTAACCCATACACTTTGTAATTTGACTAAGGGGCCAATAACCCACTACACTTTGTAATTTGACTAAGGGGCCACTAACCCCCTACACTTTGTAATGTGACTAAGGGGCCAATTCAGAAAACTTTGCCGTATTATATTAAATAAATTATTATTTATAAATTATAAATGAATATATTAATAAATTATGCTAAGCATATTTGCCCACTGATTGTCCATGAGCAGGGTGAGTGTAGTTCAGAAAAAACTGAGCCTATATTATGTAGTTGAAATATGTGTTCAGCGAAAACGTCTTCATCGACACATAAATAGTGAACCCTGTAATTGCTGAACGGCAACATCAATTACTTTTTTCCCAGGGGAAAATTGCACTTAGCCATCATCAGGGATTTGCCCTTTTCCCCACTGTAGTGTGATCTCGGAGTTGTTATATTTATTTAGGGGGTGTGGGGTTGAAGATCCCCACTATATGGGGTTTGAATGTTTGTTTGCTGTTCCTTAGGCCAAGTGCTTTGTTCCCCTCAGGAAAAAGTTGCTGATGTGGCCGTTTGCCGATTACAGGGTTTGATATTTATGTATCAATAAAGATGTGTTTACTGAACATGTCTTTCGAGTACATAATATAGACCCGAAAAACTAGCTGTATGATGTTGATAGACCAAGTAGCTGAATCAGTCATGGTATATACCAATGGCTGTATAATGAGGCAAAACAAAATGGCACACTGATTAAGAAATGTTTAAATGCTATGCAGTGGAGCAGCACTCACTTTGTATTTGAACTTGGCTGAATGCTTATGTTCAGACTGCACAATTTGCTAAGCAATATAAGCAGTTGCCAAGCTTTAGTAAATGTACATCTACAAAAGGCTTTTATTGCTGCATACCCAACAGCGCATGATATCACCTTGGAAGTGCAGGGTCATCCATCTGCGCTTAACATTTCATGGAGTCTACTACACCAGCATTGTGGACTGGTGCCAGGTTAATAAGGACACCATTCAAGAAATTTCAAAAGTGCACCAGCCTTGTTTGCAGCCTCATTGGAGTTGCGGAGTACCTATCCTTGTAGGTAATAAGGTATGTGTGGCTTTATATGTATTAGCTACAGGCACCTTTCAGGAACTACTAGGGAGACATTGGGGACATCTCAGGCATCTGACTCAAGAATTCTCCAACAGTTTCTCAATGTCATGCTTCAGCATATGGAGTAACATAACTAGCTCTCATGCACCACTGAGAAGGAAGCCAACACCATCCAGGATTTCTATAATATAGACCATTTCTATAATGTACTAGGGGTCATAGCTGTACCCACTTTGAAATAAAGACCTTACCTGCAGAACTGGGAAAGTGGTATGTGAACTGCAAAGGGTATCGCACAATCAACTGCTAGGGTGTCTGTAATGCACAGACTATCATCTACAGTGTGTGTGCAGGTCACCCAGGCAGTTATCATGACTCCCACATATGGCACACCTGTGATCTGTACCAAAGGTTTGTGTTGGATGGTTTTCCACAGGGGAATCTTGCTAATGATGCCAGATATATTGAAGGCACAGTTTCATTGTCTGGATTCATTTGGTGGTGCCCTGCAGTATGACCCTGCAAAAATAGTATCCATGTGTGCAGTGTTACAGAATATTTTACTTAAGAGATATTTGCAGAAGGGTAGGCACCTGCAGAGCCAACAATTCCCAGCACAGCAGGCAGCGGAGTCTGAGTCAGATGAGCAGTCATAGCAGGAGCCAGCAGCAGGGGATGCTTATGCTAGATGGAGGCATGTACAGTGACTCGCACATGGTTTCAGGACACAATATAGTATAGTCGAGTAGATACACTATGGTAAAATGATGCAAGCAAAAACAGCACCAGGCTATGATTACCCATGCACAGCTTCGCTATACCGTGCATCAGCATCCCAAGTAACAATGTGCGTGACTAACAGCAGCCCAAGTAACAATGTGCAAAGGTGGCAACATGATAATTGAATGAGAGAAAATATACACATAAATACCTAGGCCTGTTATGACTGTACCTATCTGAAGATGAGTACCTTTTATAATGTATGAGGTTTTGGATAGCTAATTTACAATTCACTGGGTGATGTGGAGGTTAATTTTTTAAGAATACCAATGTGGAGGATAGTGTCAAAACCTTAACCAGCTCTAGATGAGCAGTGTGTACATAATGGCCACTGTCCACAGCCCCTGTAACCTTTTCAAAGAAGCTTACTAGTTTCAGGAAGCTGGGCATGCCCTGCACAAACCAAGCTAATTGTGACCTAGATCTGTTATGTTACCTATGTCTGCATAAATGACTTCTGCTATGATACATTCCATGGTTTTGCATATAAGGCTGGCAAGGCTGATGGGTCTATAATTACCTGGGTCTGTAGAGGGGCCTGACTTGTGCAGATGGGTGTCAAACTGGCTGTAATCTAGGCATCAGGATCAAGCCCTGTAGACAGGCTGAGCTGAACAGTTTAAGTGGAGACTCAGACAGTGCATAATTGGAACTGAAGGAAATGCAGCCTAGTCCCAAGAAAGTATTATTTTTAAGCTTTGAGAGCAATTTTAAGGGTTGTTTTAAGATGATTACAGGGGAACCCAAATTTCTCAGGGATAGTAGGGGCAAACATTTTGGCAGGGGGTAAAGTTAATATTAAATCCGTCTACTAATATAATAGCTATATGCTTGGGTCAGAATTTGTGATAATTATTATGGATGATCTCAGCAGTGCAGTGTTGGACATTATTCCTTAATTTTCTGAAATAACTGAACAAAGATTTGTAGTTTTCTTTGAACTCTGTACCAACCTTAAGTTTATATGTTTTATATTTCCTGTTAGTGGTTTTAAGTTCCTTGCTGGCGTGTTTCATTGCAGTATGGAGATGGAGATTTCCTGAAGCTTTTTATTTTCCCATTCCTTTGTTGTACAGTTTATTAATATGAGAGTTCTGGAATTTATTCCCAAATTTGCACTTATACTCATGGTGAATGGGTACCAACTTTTTCATGAAACTGTTCAGGTGTTGTTAAAAGTTGGAAGTGACTGCAGCAGCCTTCTCATTTGATTTCATTTGCAAAAGATTACTGGGACTTTTGCATAGGTCTTTTACAAGCTGAAGTAGGTTTGCCTTGGAGAAGTTCCTAAAGATAGTCTTATTTGGTGGGGGGATGTGTCCACCAGGCCTGACAGAAAAGATGATTGGCTAGTGGTCAGACTCAGCCAGGGTTGAGGAGATGCAGGGTAGATTTCAGGCAGGGGCTAGGTTGGTAAGGACCAGATCAAGGATATTAGAGCCTCTAATGGGTAGTTTTATAATTTGTTCCTGTGCATTTGTAGTAAGTCTTGGAAATGCTGAGTGTAACTATCTTTATATGGTTATATAGACAGTCACATGATCCTGTCAGTGAATCATGTAGCTGAAGGTCCTTTAGTCAATATGTCCACTGTGCTGCCCACTGTATGCAAAACATAGGTTATCTATGAATCTAGTTGACCAGTTCCTGCCAAGTAAATATTGTGCCTGTTCTATGCTGCTTACATGTTCAAGGGTGGTGTTAGTTCATTGTGTATGGTTAATCTTTGTTTTTATTGCTTAGGATCAACATGTGTTATTTTTTGACTATTTTTCCAGTTTCAGATATTTAATAGCTGATTTTGCTTTTTAATGCACTCTTACTTTCAATAGTCAGAATGCTTGTGTGGCCTGACAGACTGATACAATATAAAAAACACCATCTTCTTTGACTGCAGTTTTTAGCTGTTCATGACAGTTTAAGTTATGGCTGTGTACACTTCTGTGACACTACTGTACCTCGATGGTCTTAAGAATGGACAGTAACAACAATCTGCAGTAAAATATCCTGATATTTTCAATTCCAGGTTTTAAGTGTGTTGTTTTACCACATGAAACAATACTGTTGAATATTTTCTACTTTCTCGTCTTCTGTCTTGCACTCCCCTTCCTTCCCTTTAATGCACTTCCAAGTACATTTTGTTAACTAAAGAACTCACACAATTCTGTAAGTTAATGATTTGTCACATGAGTGACCAGTGATATTAGAGCTGCTGCTTTTCTGCTGTTTGGACAACTAAAGTGAATGTAGAAATTCATATTGCCTGTGGTAAACAGAGCAAATTATAATACTAGCAATGACAAACATGGATGAAAAGTGCATTAAAGAGTATTATTGTCTCAACAATAATATATATACATGACAGTATCAGCTGTTTTTCATACAACTTCGGTGACCTTGAGCAAAGCAGTTGACCTGTCTGTATGAGCATGCCACTTACCCACTGGGTTCTGTGTCTATATGTTTGACCTCATAGCCGGCCTTAGGCATAGGCCAACTAGGTGGCCGCCTAGGGTGCTGCTGTAGCAGGGGCCCTTTTCCAGTATTTATTTGTTTTGGTGTAGGTAGACCAGGATGGGGGCACCTGGGTGATGTGGGGGGGGGGGCGCCATAGAGCCCTTTTGCCTACGGCACCAGCTGATCTAAGATCACAGAAGGAAAATATATCAGAATATTACATTGTGGTCATCACTTTGAAAATCTAGTTTGGCTTTTAACAGGGCACTGAAACAAAGTAATACTATTTTAGGGTGAGTGGTTGTTTGAAGTGATTGCTAGCATTTGATTTTAATCACCTCCTGAAGGTAACAAACCTGTACACTGATTGCTCCATGTAATTTGAAGTGCTGTACAGCTTATTTACTCATAGTTGTAAGTAAAATTAAGGTACAGGCCTGACCCAACTAATTTGTTCCATGAGAGATGAATCACTCATCTGTTGGAAAAATGCCAATATAATTAATTTTAGTTTACACATTCAGGCAAGAGAGCCAGATAGGAAATTTTAGGAAGTGGAAGTGTTGTTTTAAAATGTGTAAGAGGTAGAACTCTCAATAAATGGATTTAGATGAACTAGATTTGATTCTTGCATAATTCATATATAATGTATCCTCTAATCATCTGAAAATCTCATCACCTCCCCAAAACACTGTTGTAGAATTGCAAAAGCATTGGCCCCTGTGAAACATGTTTTTGCATTAGTACAGGAGCAAAGGGGTAGAACACTGTCTACTGTCCTAACAGACCACTGAGCATCAGAAAATGCTTTTGTACTGTACATTCAACATAGGTCTCAGACTCTAGTTACTAGTGTTAAAAGAAAAGCTGAAAAGTTTAAAACTCATTGCACTGTCACATCTTTGAAAAGTCATGTCATCATTTACTTTCCTTTTCTTTTGTTTTTCACCCAAAGAAAAAATGGGTAGGTCAGATATTCTCTTTTGAAGAACGTGTAATGTTAGCAACAATAAATGGATTATCTGTATAAATCACAATATATAATATAAATACAACCATATAAATTTGTGAATTAACCAACAGAAAGGAAAACCTTGGCCATTCTGCCAGGTGTGTAAGATTGTTTCATTCAGGACCACTTACTTCCCCTTCATAGATCCTTTATATTCAAATTACTTAGTTTAAAATGCAAAATGCAGTGTTTTTATCTCTTCCTACAGCTCCTCTGCATCAATCACACCATGCAAATGCTAACCGTCACAAAGATATTCAAATGAAATTCACCTCATTCTCTTCTAATCGAATTAATACGAGCAGCTGAGGGCAGCAAGAACACTGATGAGTGTAGTGGATACAGAAGTTGAGGCCACAGTATTAATGAATGACATATCCAGGACATTTGTCTCGTCTCATTCTAAAATCATCACTGACTCAGGGAATCATGAAACTGTCAAGAAATACACTCCAAGGAAGAGTGGGACCCTTGGATGAGAAAAGAACAGTTGCTGTGGGCTGAAAGCAAATAAGCACGCTGCCCTATATGCCCAGCACTGAAATGTTCCATTACATTGGGAATGTGATGAATAATACTGAAGAAATGGGGCATCTGTTCTGCTACAGAATCTGTTTTATTTATTTTAAATACAACTGAACCTGTATAATTATCTGAAAATGCATGCTCAACAAAGTCACTGAATGAAGACTGTTTTTAGTACCATTTCAACATCTCCCTGTTCATTCTGTTCTCCATGTATGTCTAATGGCTGACATCTTATATCACCTATTAAACCCAAGCAAGTACACAGCCAAAGTGATACAGTCAAGTTGCAGTTTTAAGCTTTAGCATCATCCAAACCAAGTTTTTCCTGCCCCTGCAAATACAGCATTCCACATGATCTAAGATAACCACATGAAGGACTGTTTCTGTCTGTAGATACAGATGGGGCTGACCAATTGGATAATGGTTCTTTGCAATAAAAGGGCACATATCCAAAGTGTGAGTCAGATGGTATTTAAAAGGTTGACGGAACAGCACAATGTTTCAGTGATAAGAAATTGTTCACAGTTCCAGGTACCAAGGTTGATTCATGACCATCCGTCACTGTGTTTCTGCTTGAGCCTGGGTATGTCTCTCCTATGTATACCTTTTCTCATACCTTCCAAAACCAAACATTTGTGCATGTGCATGAATGTGTCTGTGTGTTTGTGTGTGATATACTTACTCTTGCATTTCGGGTCCATGTCCTTACTAAAAAAGACCATATAGTGAATTCATTAAAAGTATAAGAAATAAAAAAAAAGAGGTCAACCAGGCACTTCATTAAATTTCCAAAGATACTACATTACTAACAGCACTTTTGAGGTAAAATATACAGACCATCTTACTGACAGCAGTACCGTGGTACAGTATACACAGTCTTACAGACAGAACCACCATTTTCCAATATACATACAAACTTACTGACAGCAGTACCATTTTACAGTATATATGCAAATTACTGACAGCACTGCCATGGTGCAGTATATATACCATCTTACTGACAGCACTACCATGATATAGTATGCAAACCCTCTTACTGACAATACTACCATGGTACACTATACACACTATCTTGCTGACAGCACTATCATGGTGCAGTATATACATCTCACTGACATCACTACTATGGTACAGAAAACATACCATCTTACTGACATCACTATCATGATATAGTATACACACCATATTACTGACAGCATTACTGTGGTACAATATGCACACAATCTTACTGACAGCACTATCATGGTACAGTATATACAACATCTCAGTGACAGCACTACCATGGTACAGTATACACACTATCTTACTGACAGCATTCCGAATGCAGGAATGGTTAAGGAGAGGCAAATTTAAACCAAGAGATGAAAGGTCAATATTGGCAGCCCAAGATAGTGGGCTATGTACATGCTGGTTTACAAAATCCATTCAACATGTGTAAGAAACAGACAAGTGTAGGTATTGTAAAACCAAATGGAAACAGTCGCACACCTCACTGCTGGTTGAAATATACTAATGGCAGAAGGACTGTATACTGAAAGGCATAATAATGTGGCAAGACTGTTGCACTAGAGATTGTGCAAATATTATGGTAATGAAGTGGCTGAAAAACACTGGAAACATGAGCCACAAAGCATCATAGAAAACGATGAAGTTTATATCACAGGGGATCACCCATTACCAACAGTTCAAATGATAGATGCTAGAAAAACAGATATAGTGGTCCATGAAAAAAAAGACAAAAGTTGCATTGATCATTGAAATCACCACACCCAGTGACTACAGTGTGTTGCATACAGAGAGACACAACATCATAAAATATCAGAATCTGCAGGCAGGAACAAGAGCAATGTGGAAGAAAGATACCCAGACAGTTCCAATAGTAGTAGGAGCAATAGGTCTTATAAAAAAGAATCTACAATTGTATTTAGATATTTTACCAATCCATGTAACCCTGTACAAATTGCAGAAGGAGTCATTACTGGGCACATTATAGGTGCTGCGAAGATCACTTTTGACTGATATCAAAGATGGAAACAATACTAATTTCATGAACTTTAATCGTACTTTGACATAAGAATGGGGTACAACCCCGTCATGGTATTAAAAACCCAAAAGATTTAGAGAAATTAAAAAAGAGAGTGACCATATAAATGTGATGAATGTGGTAAGTGTTATACATGCAAAAGAAGTTTACTACATCATGAAAAGTCAGCAAGCAAAGGAGAATGGTAGTGCTGAAATTGAATTCATCCTCAAGTCTTGGTGAGTACCTTCGCGAGGTGGACCCTGTTTTTTTCACAAAATCTCACCAAGGTGACACTGATATATATATTTATATAGCATATATCATGGACACAAGTAAGTCAAAAACAAAAAAAGATACCTGGGTAAACAAGACCCAGAATAAAAAAGTGCCCAATCCTGGTAGGTGCACTGGTGCCAGGACTGGAAAAACTGACAGTGTAGAATCCTCAAAATAAGGAAACATTCCTACAATGGTATCAGACCAGGCCCAGGGGAGGATGCCCCCCCCCCCCATTGTAAAAGAAAGTAGCAGTCCAAAAAATCACAAAAATTGATTGGCCAAAGAAGAGCCATAAAGATGATAGAGTGGACTGTTGAGGGTAAGAAATAAATTATGTATTTTTAATATTATGTAAAAAGCCCAGAATTTCCAGACACAAGATATACAAAATGATTAAGAGATAGATTAGAGGAAAGAAAAATACTTCCACAGGAAAAACTGTCAGAAGCTTCAAATAAAATGTTGGGTTCATTAATACAACATATTTTTGAAAAACAGTGTATAGATCAAGGAACTTTGATCTGTTTGGAAAAAGAAGCATGTCAGGAAGTGTAAAAATATGAACAACAAAACCTAAAGATATTTGAAAAATATAAAAAAGAAATATGGACATTGGAAAGAAACAGAGATTTGATATGATGTAATATTTATGCAAAGGAAAAAGCCAAATTAACTAATATGGAAAGAAAGAGAGATTTGATATGATGTAATATTTATGCAAAGGAGAAAGCCAAGTTAACTAATATAGGGAAGGCAGTCTCAAAGATATTCAAAGAGAAATACAGACAAAGGCATCCAGATATCGAACATTTTACAATTAAAAATTAATATCACTAAGATGTAATGTGGAAAAGAAGATTAGTAAAGCAAAAGTTAAAAAAATAGAAGTTGAAGTTATGGAGTGCCTGTGAAGTAAAGGATTTAATGTAGAAGATCTAACACAAACTACATCACAGCATGATGGAGTGAGTCCCCAGAATAAGGAAGAGCAAGAAGATTAGGAGACATGTGAAGAAGAAATATGGACAAGGGAAAGGAAAATAGATTTAATATGGTGTAATATTTATGCAAAGCAGAAACTAACCAATACAAAAAGGGCAGCACCAAAGATATTTGAAGAAAATTACAGGTAAAGGAATCCAGACATGGAAAACTTTACAATACAAAAAATAGAAAGATTAAGAGGAAAAGTAGAAAAAGAGATTAGTAATGGAGAAGTCAAAGAAATAGAAATTGAGGTTATGGAGTAGCTGCAAAGAGAAGGATTCTGTGTAGAAAATGGAATGCAGAAAGCACTACAAGATAGAGCAATGGATATCCAAATTAAAGGGAAACCAGTGGAACAGAAAGCAATTGCTCAGGTGCCATATCAAGATATTTTGAAGCCTTCTACAGGAAAACTGTATAAACATTCACTTGAAACGCGACAGCAAGGAAAGGAACAGGACATTGTGGAAACTCTGATGCAGTCAATGTTGAGGAGTGATAGACCAGTGAGTTCCAATATGACAGAGCAACAAAAGACACAGGATGAAATGGAAGAGAATGTGCTACAGGAAGATGCTATAGAACTTTCTATAGAATGTCCACAGGAAATGGAAAACAAGAGATGTGTCCTCAGTTTGGAAGAAAATGAGCTAAGGGAAGAGTTGCTTGATTTAATCGACATGGATAGATATAATTAGGATCAAAGAGAGAAAAAGACTGCAGAATGTCAATAAAACCCAAAAAGTAAGAAGTCTGATGAAACAAATGAACGCAGTAATTAGGACTGTCCATAGAGATCCATCTGATATAACAGAAGTAAACAGGATATACTGCTGTGTTGCACAAGATCATCATAGGGTAGTGAGGGAAAGGAAGGGGGAAAATTGGATATCATCATTGAACAGCCAGTAGCTGAAGTATTTTTATGTGCATGTGAAACAGATTTGTATTATTTTTTTGACAGAAGGAAATTGTTTATGTGTAATAATAATCTAAATCTAGAAGAATGAGAAGCATTGAATTCCTTACAGCATAATATGAATGTGGTCATCCGACCAGCTGATAAGGGGGGGGGGGTCCGGTGGTTGTGTTGGATGCTGATTATTATTTTGAAAGTATGAGAGTTATGCTACAGGATGAGGAAGAATATAAGGTTGTGGACCTGGGAGTAGTTAAATGGATGAAAGGGAATATAATAAGGACATTGCATGAATGTAGACATATGGGTATTATCACCAGGGAATTGTTTGAGTTCTTTAATGTGGATGACCCACTTGTTCCTCAGATCCATGGACTCCAGAAAATTCATAAGCATCCCACCCAACCAAAGTTCAGGCCCATAGTGGCTGGGAGTGGATGACTGACCGAACCAATATCCATATAAACAGCTCAGGATAGTGTTGGGTGAATGTCCACTGTCCTAAGGGACACTGAGCATTTCCTGAGAGATTTATTTCAAGTAGTATTAGAGCCTAATGATGTAGGAATGGATTTTTTTAGTCACACTAGATGTAGTATCATTGTTTACCTCAATACCAAATCAGAAGGGTAGAAATATAGGTTTAATTGTAACTGATAAGGAGTGGGAAGATGTGTAGGCAGCAAGTGGATTTGTTATGTTTACTTTTGGAGTTAACATTAGAGCACAATTTGTTTTTGTTTGATGGGACCAGTTACTGGCAAAAAACAGGCATTGCGATGGGCACCAGTTTTGACAACTCATGCACTAATCTGGTAATGGCCGAGTGGGAGCACCATAATATAGTGAGTGTGCAGAGTGCAGAGTGCCAATATTTATTTTTATCAATGTTTTGTTTGTTTTTATTGATGTTTTGTCAATGACTTTTCCTTGGATGAAAAGGGGATGAACTGAGTCTGACTGAATTTGGACAAAAATTGAATAATAGTAGCAGTTTCTTGAAGTTTACTATGAAACATTCCAGTACAAAAATGGAGTTTCTAGATGTAGAGGTTTTGAGAGATTAGGATGGTGGGTTGTTGACTAAAATGCATAGGAAAGATTGTTATCGTCCAGCTTTTCTGCACAGAGACAGTATGCACCCCAGCACATTTTCCCCAATATTGTGAAGGGTCAGGCCATGAGGGTGTCACGTTTGTCCTCTGAATGTACCCTAGGATATTTGAAAGATTTTAGAGGGAAGGGTTATAACCAAACTGAAGTGTCTAGAGCTTATGAACAAATGCTTAGGGAGCGGAATACTAGGGCCAGACCCTACTTTTTAGGGGAAAGGAGGTTTAAGACGAATGGACAACAGCAGAGGGGCAATATGTCTATGGTTCTGTCATATACTAAGGATGTTGGGAAAGTGAGGGATATTATAAGGAAAAACTGGAGCATCCTGCAAGTGGATGAGAGGATTAGTGGGCTGGTAGGGACCAGACCCAGGTTTATTTATAGAAATAAGAAGACGTTGAAGCAAATGTTGTGCTATCTGCATGTTTCCAAGAAGACTAAAGAAAGGTTATTAGGTACCAGGAAGTGTAATGGGTGTATATTTTGTGAGTACATGGATGAGTCCCAGTACTTTAAGCACCCAGGAATTGGTTACCTATGGCAGATGAGAGTTACTGCTGATTGTAATACTAAGAACGTGATTGATGTGGCCCATTGCCAAGTATGTTTTAAGTTTTATGTGGGTAAAACTAATTGTCGGCTAAGGGAACGTATTAGGGACCACCTCTATTGCACCCAGAAGGGTTTTGACTGTAGTGCTCTAGCAAAACATACATTGCAGACAGGGGATGATTATGTTTTCTTGTTTCAGGTTTTTCAGGTGCAGAAAGAAAGTAAGAGAATGGGTGATTTGGTAAATAAGACACAGAATGCTGAACTACAATGGATATTGAGGTTGTGGGCACATCGTGGACATGGCCTCAATGACTTGGTTTCATTAAAACCTGTCTTGAAGTCCAGAAAACATAAGTGAATACATGAAATCGTAAATTGTTTGTGGTTTTTGTGAGATTTCTCTTTAAATTTTACCCTTCAATGATTTTTAATTTGTTGTCATTGTATTTATTGATAGGGGATATGTCTCCATGAACTGCTACTGGCTGAATGTGTTTTAGCTTTGCATATAGATGGTAGCTTAGGTGCTACATTTTGTGTCTGAAGAAGCAATGTTTTACATTTTGAAAGTGCTTACATCTGTTTAATTAAGACTTGTGGAAGAAGCGTGGCAAGACTTTTGTGAGTTGCCTGTACTTTCCTTGTTCCAGCACAGATACTTTTGGGATTTGTTCTACCATCATGGAAGTATCAAATAGAGAAAACTATAAAGCAAGTAAGACAAGAATTGTCACTGTTAGAAGATTATAGAAGAGGGACTAGATCAACAAAAATATTAAGAAAGATATATGTGATTAAAGCAATGCACAGTATTAGAACAGACCAGGATCTATCATGCACTATCGCAAACAACAAACTAAAAATTTCAGCACAGGCGGAAAAACTTAGAAGATACACAGATAAATATAAGGGAAAAGTACAAAATAAGCAATTTATTGATGACACAAAAAAGTTTTTTAGAAAATTGGGAAATAAGGTAAAAGGAACTGAAAGACAGCCAAAAAAAGAGGAAGTAGATACATTTTGGAGAAGTATCTATGAAGATCCCCTGGAACATAACAAAGATGCTAAATGGATAGAAGAAGTAAAAGAAAGAATAAGAGGCTTAAAGGTACAGGATATGACATGGGATGAAATAACAGCCAGAGAGATTGAAACAAAGTTAATAAAAGCCTCTCACTGGAAAACCCCAGGCCTAACTTTTGGTTAAAAGTATTAACATCTTTGCACAAGGATTTAGCCATGAGTAAGAACTATTTATATGCACAGCCCAAACAGACATCACAGTGGCTAACAACAGGCAAAACAATGCTCTTACTTAAGAGTGAACTGGCAAGCTACCATAAAAATTATAGACCAATAACTTGCCTTCCGACAACGTATTAACTATACACAGAAATTGACTCCAGCAGAGTTTATAATCATTTAGAAGAAACTCAATTATGGCAGTAGAACAAAAGGACAATAAAAGAAAGTCATATAGAACAAAGGATAATTGGTTGTTAAATAAAGTTATCGTGGAGAACTGTAAATAGAGGAAGAATCTAATTATGGCATGGACTGACTACAAAAAAGCATTTGATAGTATCTCACATTCATGGATAAAAGAGTGCTTAAAAATATATAAGATACACCCTACACTGATTAATTACATTACAGTAACCATGAAACAATGGCAGACCACTTTGCAATTAAGCCATGATAAAGGGCAGATTATTATCACCGGGATACAAATTCAAAGGGGGATTTTCCAGGGTGACTCACTGTCACTGTTGCTATTCTGCCTTGCTATTAATCTATTAAGCTGTTTAGTTAACAGCTAAAGCCATGGCTACAATTTGGATCCTAGAAAACAACAAAGTTTAATGACTTCTCATCTCTTTGTTGATGATTTAAAATTGTATAGATTATCAGATGAGGAGCTGAAAGCACAGCTGCAAGTTGTCAAAACCTTTTCAGATGACATTAGAATGTCATTTGGTCTTGATAAATGTACAAAAGCAACCTTTAAAGCAGGAAAACTGCAGCACCAGGAAAATAGTTTGGGACAAGAATGTGATATAAAAGAACTTGAGCAAGAGGATGCGTATAAATACTTGGGAATTGATGAAGGATCAGCAGTAACTCATGAACAAATTAATAAAACTCAGAAAGGAATACTTTAGAAGACGTAAAATAATCCTGAGAACAGCATTGACATCTAGGAACAAGATCCAAGCTATAAATCAATTTGCTCTTCCTGTCCTAATGTACAGTTTTTGAGTGACTGACCGGCCCCAAGAAGTGTTGGACAGATTAGATATTAAAACAAGAAAGATGCTTCATCAGTGTATACCAAGATTATGTATTCCTATTCCGAAGCAGGGATGGGCCTCCTTGAAATTGATTATATGTATAGATCTGCAATCATGGGACTCCACACATATCTACTGACCTCACAAGATCCAAATGTAGTGAAAGTTTTGAAACATGAGGAGAATAAATCTAAAATGACTTGTCTGCTTAATATAGCAGACGCATATCAATGGCAGCAGGAATGGAAATCAAGCCAGAAATAGATAAAAAATCAGGCAACAACTGAATGTACCAACAAACAAAAGAAAGAATATAAGCTGAAGGACCGGATTAGAAGGTAAGAAATGCAGAAAAAAACATAAATATAGTTGCAAGTATAGAAAACTTCTGGAAGAGCCTCATGTTGATCAAGAACAAACACAGGAATGGTTAAGGAGAGGCAAATTCAAACCTAGAGGTGAAAGGTTAATATTGGCGGCACAAGACAGATTACATACACTTTGGTTTACAAAGTCCATTGAACACTTGGGAGAAACAGAAAATGTAGGTTTTGCAAAATAGAATTGGAAACAGTTGCACACCTCATTGCTGGTTGCAACATACTAATGGCAGAAGGACTGTATACTGAAAGGAATACTAATGTGGTGAGCCTTTTCCATTGGGGATGGTCCAAACATTATGGTATTGAAGTGGCTGAAAAACACTGGAAATATGAGCCACAAAGCATTATAGAAAATGATGAAGTCTACATCACATGGGATCATCCATAACCAACAGTTCAAAAGACAGATGCTAGAAAACTGGATATAGTGGCCCAAGAAAAGAAGACAAAAGTAGCATTGATCATTGAAATCGCCATACCCAGTGACTACAGTCTCCTGCGTACAAAGAGACACAAAGTTCTAAAATACCAGGATTTGCAAGCAGAAATGAGAGCAACATGGAAGAAAGATACACAGATAGTTCCAATAGTAGTAGGAGCAACAGGACTTATAAAAAAAAGTCTAAAATCATATTTAGATATGCTACCAATACATGTAACTCTGTACGAATTGCAGGAGTCATTACTGGGCACATTGTGGGTGGTGTGAAGAGAACTTTTAGCTGACATGAAAGATTGAAACAATACTAATTTCATGAACTTTAATTGTACTTTGACTTAGGAATGGGGTCCATTCCTGTCATGGTATTAGAAACCCAAAAGATCTGGAGAAATTAAAAAGCAAAAAATTATTGAACGCAGGAATGGTTAAGGAGAGTCGAATTCAAACCAAGAGATGAAAGGTTAATAGTGTCGGCCCAAGATAGTGGGTACTATACACACTGGTTTACAAAGTCCATTGAACATGTGGGAGAAATAGACAAATGTCATCATTATCATCATCATCATCTTTTGGCTGTTCCCGTTAGGGGTTGCCTCAGTGGATCATCTGTTTCCATTTCTTCCTGTCCTCTGCATCTTGCTCTGTCACACCAACCACATGCATGTCCTCTCTCACCACATCCATAAACCTTATCTTAGGCCTTCCTCTTTTCCTGTTACCTGGTAGCTTCATCCTTAGCATCTTTTTCCCACTATACTCAGCATCCCTCCTCAGCACATGTCAAAACCAACGTAATCTTGCCTCTCTGGCTTTGTCTCCAAACTTTCCAACCTGGGATGACTTTCTAATATACTTATTCCTAATCCTGTCCACCCTCATCACACCCAGTGCAAATCTTAATATCTTTAACTCTGCCACATCCAGCTCTAACTCCTGCCTTTTTGTCAGTGCCACTGTCTCCAACCCATATAACATAGCTAGTCTCACTACCCTCTTGTAGACCTTCCCTTTCACTCTTACTGGTACTCATCTGCCACAAATCACTCCTGACACTCTTCTCCACCCACTCCATCCTGGCTGTACTCTCTTCTTCACCTCTCTTCCACACTCACCATTACTCTGAACTATTGATCCCAAGTATTTAAACTCATCCACCTTCACCACTCCTTGTATCCTCACCATTCCTCTATCCTCCCTCTCATTCACACACATATATTCTGTCTTAGTCCTGCTGACCTTCATTCTTCTTCTCCCTAGAGTATATCTCCATCTCTCCAGGGTCTCCTCCACCTGTTCCCTACTCTCACTACAGATCACAATGTTATCTGCAAACATCATAGTCCACGGGGACTCCTGTCTGATCTCATCTGTCAACCTGTCCATCACCATTGCAAATAAGAAAGGGCTCAGAGCTGATCCCTGATGTAATCCCACCTCCACCTTAAAAGCATCTGTCACTCCCACCGCAGACCTTACCACTGTCATACCCTCATACATATCCTGTACTACTCTTACATACTTATCTGACACTCTCGACTTCCTCATACAATACCACAACTCCTCTCTAGGCACCCTGTCATATGCTTTCTCTAAGTCGACAGAAACACAATGCAACTCCTTCTGACCTTCTCTGTACTTCTCCATCAACACTCTCAGAGCAAAAATCATATCTGTAGTGCTCTTTCCCGGCACGAAACCATACTGCTGATTGCTAATCATCATGTCCCTTCTTAACCTAGCTTCCACTACTCTTTTCCCATAACTTCATGCTGTGACTGATCAATTTAATCCCTCTGTAGTTACTACAGCTCTGCACATCACCCTTATTCTTAAAAATCGGTATCAAAACACTTTTTATCCATTCCTCAGACATCCTCTCACTTTCCAAAATTTCATTAAACAATCTGGTTAAAAACTCTACTGCCATTTCGCCTAAACACCTCCATGCTTCCGCAGGTATGTCATCTGGACCAACAGCCTTTCCATTCTTCATCCTCTTCATAGCTATCCTTACTTCCTCCTTGCTAATCCATTGCACTTCATAATTCTCTATCCCCACATCATCCAACCTTCTTTCCCTCTCATTCTCTTCATTCATCAACCCCTAAAAGTACTCTTTCCACACACTCTCCTCGCTTGTAAGTATGTTTCCCTCATAATCCTTTATCACCTATACCTGCTGCACATCTTTCCTAGCTCGGTCCCTCTGTCTAGCCAATTGGTACAGGTCCTTTTCTCCCTCCCTAGTGTCCAACCTTTCATACAACTCTTCATATGCCTTATCCTTAGCCTTTGCCACCTCTCTCTTTACCATGCACCTCATCTCCTTATACTCCTGTCTACTTTCTTCATCTGTCTGACAATCCCAATTATTTTTTGCCAATCTCTTTCTCTGTATAATCTCCTGTACTTCCTCATTCCACCACCATGTCTCCTTGTCGTCCTTCCTCTGTCCAGATATCATACCTAGAAAACCTCCTCGGCTGGTCTACCCACCATCTCCCCCAAGAAACTATCATTTTAGGTGATTTCAATATTGACTGGCAATCCTGTTCTGGCAACAATCCAAGCCATCATTTAAACCTTCATGGCTTCACCCAACTAGTCCAGTCGCCAACCAGGATAAATAAAAACTCCAGCAAGCACACTACCCTGAATTGGATACTAGTCAGTAAGAGCCCCCGGTCATATATAACAGGCTGCTTATCAGATAGCCTCAGTGATCACTCCCCAACATTCCTACTCAAAAAATACCTATACTAAGCTAAACCTGCCATCTACCGTCAAATACGTAAAAAAATAAACTTTAACCCCCTCACATTCATCTCATCCCTCAAAGAATATAACTGGCATCCCCTGAAGTACCTCAGTCTTGATGACGCAGTTGAATTTTTTAATACTACCTTCCTGAGCATCCTTAATTACCATGCCCCCATAAGACTTTCCAGAACAAAAGCACAACCCTCCCCATGGCTACAGAAAACCACTAAGTCAGAAATGAAAAGCAGGGATAAAGCCTAGGAGCACTGGCGCAAAACATAAATCCCCTCAACTAGACAGAAATTCCTAGAACTACGCAATAGAGTTAAAAAGCTAATAAAACAGGACAAATTCCAATTCTACCAGTCTGCCCTAGACTCCTCCCAACACAGCCCCAAGCAATTCTCATCCTGCATAAACTCCATCCTCCACCCAGGTAAAGTCAGTACCCCTCCTCCTAACATCCCTCACTTCTCCAAAAGTATTGCTACCTCATTCAACACACACTTCACACAAACCATACTATCACTAGCTAAACAACACATCCCCCCTTCCCTCCAACCCACACCTTCAACTAGTAATCTCCCCACTGCCTTCTCTTTTTCTCCTGTACCTACCTCCAACATAAAAAAACTCTTAACTAAATTTAAGCCCACCAAATTAGCAGCAGACAACCTCCCAAGTGAATACCTACAAATCGCAGCTGATGCTCTGGCCTACCCAGTATCCATCTTGATTAACTGATCTCTGTGTGAAAGTTATGTTCCCACACTGTGGAATGTATCACATATATAACCAATTACTGCCCCTTAGCTATTCTCTCTCCACTCTCCAAAATACTAGAGAGATGCATACATTCTCAAGTCTCAGACTACCTCCTTACTAACAACCTCCTTTCCAGTACTCAGCATGGTTTCCAACCAAACCATAGCACCACCGCTGCCTTACTCTCCTTTACTAACACTGTCCTTCAGCATAAAAAAGGCTATCTCTCCTCTACTACTTTCTTAGACCTATCTAAAGCATTTGACGTGGTCCCACACAAACTCATCTCTGTCCTCAATAACCTGTCCTTCTCTCAATCAGTCACCAACTGGTTTCAGAGTTACCTGTCTGACCGCCAACAATCCGTTGTATGGCAGAATGACATATCTCCCCAACTACCTGTCTTCATAGGGGTTCCCCAAGGATCCATCCTTGGACCCCTACTCTTCTCTTTTTTCACTAATAATCTAGCCTCTGCCACCAAACATGGCACATTCATACAATAAGCAGATGACTCAACCATCATCTGCTCAGCCCAGTCCCTACCCAAACTGCAAAAAGTCACACAGGAAGCCTTTTCCTCTGTTGAAACTTGGTTATCCGATGCCCAATTAATACTCAACCCAAACAAAACTAAACTACTCATCTTCCAACCCACCAAGCATTCTCAAAACAACTCTCACTTTAACATCACAGCAAAAGACAACACCACTATATACCCAATTGAACACACCAAATTGCTAGGAGTGGAAATAGACAATAAACTAAAACTTGACATTCACATATCCATGACCATAAAAAATGTCCACAAAAAAATAGGAGTGTTATACAGAAATAAGCAACTTCTCACCAAAGCACCAAAGATTTCAATAGCAAATTCCCACCTTATCTCCACCCTAATTTATGCCTCTCCAATATATACCAACCTAAGGCAATGCAATCTAAACAAGCTAGAGACCTGCTACAACAAAATCACCAAATTTGCCACAGGGGCATCCTACTGTAGTCACCACTGTCTCTCACTTGCTGAACTGAGCTGGCTTGAACTCCCTCACCTCCTTCAATGGTATCAACTATCACTCACCCACAAACTAGTAAACCATCCACTAAATGTCCCATCCCTCCAGAATCTACTCCAACCCTATCGCACCACCAGACCACTAAGATCCAGCAACACAAATCACTTGCAGATCACAAAAGCCAATAACTCTGCTGGTGAAGCACTATTCTCTTGCGCCATAGCCAAATTATGGAACTCCCTCCCACCCACAGTTACCTCCGTACCATCATGCACCCACTTCAAAACTTTACTAAAAGCGCACCTAAAACATGCTGTCTATGCCCTTGCAACTCCTACTCTAATATCACCCACCCCATCCAACCACTACCTTTCTTTCCACCCCAATAACTACCTTGATTATAGCAAGCTCAGATGCTCATAAGCCTAGTACTTATTACACAGCAGGAACTTCTTATTGTAATATTTGTTAATGTCTGTTATGTACTTCGCAGATAAAGATTCTAGTTGTCTACTGATGTGCTATGTTCTTCATCTGTAAATATGTGTGTAATTAATTGCTATGTAAAATTGTTAATCGCTATGTAATCCAATGTAACTACTGTCTGTTTATTTTAACTGTGGAGCTTTTCTCCCCAGGCCTCTGCTGAAAATGGACCTACGTCCAGTCGGACACTCCCGGTCAACAAATGTAAATAAATAAATAAATAAATAAATAAATATCAAGCACCTTTCTAGCCATCTCCCTTACTAGCTCTGCTGTAGTTACCCAGCTATTTGGTAACTCTTTACTGCCACCCAGTGCCTGTCTTAACTCTTCCCTGAACTCCACCTCACAAATACCCTTTTTCAATTTCCACCATTTGATCCTTGGTGCTGCTCTCACACTCCTCCTCCTCTTCTTGATCACCAACGTCATCTTACAAACCACCATCTATGCTGCCTAACTACACTTTCCCTGGTCACCACTTTACAGTCTCCAATCTCCTTCAATCTGGCCCTCCTACATAAGATATAATCCACCTGTGTGCATCTTCCTCCACTCTTGTATGTCACCCTATGCTCCACCCTCTTGTTAAAATCCGTATTCACCACAGCCATGTCCATCCTTTTCGCAAAATCCACTACCATCTGACATTCTGCATTCCTTTGTTTAACACTGTACCTCCCCATCACTTCCTCATCCCCCTGTTCCCTTCACCAACATGCCCATTGAAATCTGCTCCAATCACCACTCTCTCACTCTTGGGTACAGCCACCACGACTTCATCCAACTCACTCCAAAATTTTTCTTTCTCGTCCATCGCACACACAACTTGTGGAGCATATGCACTAACAACATTCATCATTACACCATAAATTTCCAGCTTCATAAACATCACTCTATCGACACTCTCTTCACCTCCAAAACACTCTTAGCATAGTGTTCCTTTAGGATAACTCCTGTGCCATTTCTCCTCCCATCCACACCATGATAAAACAATTTGAACCCACCTACAATACACCTAGCCTTACTCTCCTTCCATCTGGTCTCTTGCACACACAATATACCAACCTTCCTTCTGTCCATCATATCGGCTAGCTCTCTCCCTATACCAGTCATACTGCCAACATTCAAAGTTCTGACCCTCACTACCACAGTCCTAGCCTATCTCCTCTCTTTCTGCCTTTGGCCATGCCTTCCAGCTGCTCTGCTCCTTCGGCCAACAGTAGCCCAATTTCTGCCAGCACCCTGTTGGCTAACAGTACTGGTGGCAGCCATTGTTAACTCGGGCCTCGACCAATCCTGTATGTAAATATTTACTGGTGTCCGCATGAATAATTTGGCCATGTTTTATGCCGGATGCCCTTCCTGATGCAACCCTCCCCATTTATCCGGGCTTGGGACTGGCACAAAGAAATGCACTGGCTTGTGCATCCCCAGTGGCTGGATTAGAAAAATACAAGTGTAGGTTTTGTAAAACCAAACTGGAAACAGTCACACACCTCATTGCTGGTTGTGACTGCAGAAGGACTGTATATTGAAATGCATAATAATGTAGCAAGACTGTTGCACTGGGGATTGTGCAAATATTATGGTAATGAAGTTGCTGAAAAACACTGGAAACATGATCCACAAAGCATCATAGAAAATGATGAAGTTTATATCACATGGGATCACCCATTACCAACAGTTCAAAAGATATATGCTAGAAAACCAGATATAGTGGTCCATGAAAAGAAGACAAAAGTAGCATTGATCATTGAAATCACCACACCCAGTGTCTACAATGTGTTGCACAGAGAGATAGACACAAAGTCATAAAATATCAGGATCTGCAGGCAGAAATGACAGCAATGTTGTCTGAAAGATGCCCAGGTAGTTCCAATAGTAGTAGTAGCAATGGGGCTTATAAAAAAGAATCTAGAATCATATTTAGATATGTTACCAATCCCATGTAACCCCTTACGAATTGCAGAAGGAGTCATTACTGGGCACAGTGCGGTGCTGCAAAGAGGATTTTTGGCTGACATTAAAGACTGAAACAATACTAATTCCATGAACTTGAATCATACTTTGACTTAGGAATGGGGTCCATTCCTGTCATGGTATTGGAAACCCAAAAAATTTGGAGAAATTAAAAACAGCATTACTGTGTTATCATATACACACCATCATACTGACACCACTGCCATGGTAAAGTATACAAACCCTCTTACTGACAGCACTACCATGGTACACTATACACACCATCTTACTGACAGCGCTATCATGGTACAGTATATACAGCATCTCACTGAGAACACTGCCATGGTACAGTATACATATCAGCTTACTGACAGCACTGCCATGGTACAATACATGCACCATCTTACTGACAACACTACTATGGTTAAGTATACACACCATCTTACTGACAGCACTGCCATGGTACACTATACACATAGTCTTATTGAAAACACTACCATGGTACATTAATACACACAATCTTACTGGCAACGCTACCATGGTACAGTATACACACTATCTTACTGACTGCATTACTGTGGTACAATATACATACCATCTCACTGACAACACTACCATGGTACAGTATAATTACTAACAACACTATCATCTGACAGTATATACACCATCTTACAGCACTGTGAAAAACTGAAAGGATGCCAGCCTAGCCAGACAGAATCTTGTAAATAATTCTATGTGATTTGTAAATATTAATATAAACCGCAGGCTGGTTTTACAAATGTATGTTATGATTAAACTATAAGTTGTACTGAGCTTCAAAAATGTAACCATAGTGCACTCTGCTGGAAGAAAGCTGAAAATTCAAGCATTGTATGACTATTTGATCTTAAACTCAGACACATGGTGTCTGGGGTAAGACATTCCTTCTATTGTTTTGAGACCAGAGTTAATTGCTAAATTTTACATTTATAATGTATTTTATTGCTGTGGCTCCTGCAGGTGCAAGATTACAAAGACATGTTAAACTCTGAGTTTCTGTTAGCCTGGGAAATTAAACCAGAGAAGTGTCAAGAATGATGTAATCTAAAATGAGTCAGCAGTGATGTATTTAGGTGATTTAAGTGATTTAAATTTAAGACTTTTTCAGAGAGAGAGAATCAGAACATTTTCCATTTGACTTCAGAGAATCCACTCACCAGCACTTGCTTGCTCTGTATGTAAGTAGGATCTTAGACTTTAGTATTTCTCTTAGAAATAGATAAGAAATAATAATATTAGACTAGCTGTTTTCTATATTTATGTCAGACTATTCTACAATATTATTTTAAGCATTTTTCTGTGATGTCTGAGCTCTTGACTAGCCCTGTGTTGAATGGAGGAGATTTGTCTTTTGTTTTTATTATTTATTATTAAATATTTTTAAACCGTTCCACTGTTGCTGTTTTGTGTAGAGATAATTTAAGCTCTAGAGTACATTGCATTTATATAGTGATATTGTCCAAGCCACTCCAATGAGCATTGCTGGTCGTCATACTTACTAATTGAATAATAATAATATTGCACAGTAAAACTGGACACCCTTTGATAAGGGCCTTATTAGTAGCTGATATTAGTGGTTGGTGGCAGTGATTTCTACCTTATAGCCTGGGCAGAGAAGGGGGCATAGGTGAAAAACCTGTCCCAGCCTTCCCCATGAGTGTCTGTGTGTTTGTATATAACTCATATCTCAAAGTGTGTGAGTGTATGTGTGTGTAAATAAAAACAGCACGCCTCGCATGTACAGCTTGCCCGGCCCAACCAACGTAACTCAAACACAAGAGGCCAGCAAAGGAAGTTCCACGTAGTTAAATTTTATTGTAGAAAATCAAACAAGGACTTAATAAAGTCCCAATAATAAAAATTGAAAACTCTCAGACTAGTTTCGGTGAATGCCTTCTTCAGTGAGAGTGAAAAATCCAAAAAATGATACCAGCATACATTGGTGTATTTCTATTGTAACCCAGCCAATAGGCATTCTTGGTATGTTCCCAATAGAGAATAATTCATGAGCTGGTGCTTGGGCAATGTTACTACATAAAGATAAATAAAATATGTAATATATATATATATATATATATATATATATATATATATATATATATATATATATATATCTCACAAACAGTGTTCATATGATGTATAACTGTCATATAAAAATATGATATATAAACACTGATATTCGTATGAATATATAACCATGACAACCTGACAGTTATAATACTTAAGTATATGTAAACAAAAATATGTAAAAAACTGAATACAATATCAGAAATCATTATGTAGCAGTATGACTTAATATCACATAAGAGTTTGTAATAATAGGAAAATCATATGACAATAATATTTCCCAAAAATAGTGGGATATTCTAAGTGAATACTGCTTCCTTATAGATGATCATTGAGACCAGGTGGAAATAAAGCTCCCAAATGGATGATCCAATATTTTTCTTTATGACTGAGTATGTTTTCCCATCCTAACTGATTGTGTCTGTTACCAGTAATTTTATCTATGATGGTGAATATAAATTTGGCTGTGGGATGTTTAATCGTATGTTGATATAGGGCATTTGTCAATTTTTTTATACGAATGTCACTTCGGTGTTCCCCTATTCTAATTCTCAATGATCTTGAAGCTTTACCCACATAAAAGGCGGAACAATGGCAGGTGGCCAGGTAGATCACCCAACTAGTAGAACAGTTCCCAAAGCTCCTGACATCATATATCTTACTTGTGTTGGAACTCGTGAATTGTTTAATCTTATTAACCTGACTGCAAGAAATACAATGCCCACAAGGGAATGTTCCCAGAAGTGCATCTCCTGTTATCATCAGTTGTTTGAATTTAGCACCACCACTTTCCCTCTGTTTGTAGTGTGAAAATAATGAGCCCAGAGTTTTACCTCTCCTATATGAGATCGGACATCGATCACCCAGGATACTACGCAGATAATCATTGGCTAACAAAATGTTCCAATTGTTATTGATAACATTCCTAACCACCTGATGATTTTTACCAAAAGTGGTAATGAACCTAATTGTGTCATCCTTTGGGCTGTTAGTACGGTCCTTGTATTGAAGCAGGGTTTGCCTATCCTGTTTATCTGTATGTGTGCGGGCTGATATAATATCGAAGCTGGAATATCCCTTATCCAGAAACCTATTGTTAAGGTCCATTTTGGCATGTTCATAATCTGAAATAGAAGAATTAATACATTTAATTCTGAGATATTGGGATTTGGGGGTGTTGCGGACGGTGTGGCGTGGATGCATACTAGATGCATGTAACAAAGAATTAAATTGTGGATATTTGCGAAATAATTTGGTATTGAGTGTATGGTCTTCATTTCTATATATGGTAACATCCAGAAAATCAATTTGATGTTGATGAGATGTTATAGAAAACTCAATACCCCACAGATTGCTATTGAGATACTCCACAAATTCCATAAGATATTCAGAATCTGCACGCCACACCATCCAACAATCATCCAGGTATCTCCGCCAAATGTCTAGTTCGACCTGATAAATATTATGCAAGGGGTTGTAAATAAGGCATTCTTCTAAATAGGCCATAAATAGATCGGCATATATGGGGGCAAAAGAAGCCCCCATTGCCGTGCCTTGCAATTGCCAATAACAGTCCCCTTGGAAATAGAATACATTCTTATTAAGAACATGTTCTGACCTACAGATAAGCAAAGTGTTAAATCCAGGTGGATACAATTCAACCCTGTTTAACCAATATTGTAAAGCCTGTAGCCCTGCCCAGTGTGGTATACTTGTATACAAGGACTTGACATCCAAAGTGCACATAATACATTCTGGTTCAAGTTGTGTATCTGCAATTATTTTCAAAAATTCAGTAGTATCCTGGATTTGAGCTCTAACATATTTCAAAAGTGGTTTCAAATATTGGGTAAGGAATGCTGACAGTGGTTCAGTAAGTGATCCTATACCGGATACAATGGGTCTACCTGGAGGATGTGTTAAGGCGTGCTGTTTTTGTTTGCTATTCTTCACCTCGCTGTTGGCGTTTAGCTCCATGTGTCGGTAGGAAAGGACTCCTTCCCTGTGTTTCCCTGTGTTTCTACTATCGGTAACAATTGCGTTTTACCTGGATTGTACCAGCAATTTGGACTTCTATTTTTGTTTCTTAAAAAACTTTTTTTCGTGTTGGACCAAGGGCATATGAATATAACCGATGACACTTGACGACTACATATTGCGTGACGAAGGGACACATTTGATCAGGTATTCTTTATGATACAGGGTCATTGTAACCGTTTGGTGTTATACTTCTCTTTTGGAACAATTAATGCTCAACACATTAGAGGAACTCATATATATATATTGGATTTCCATTTTTTCTGTATGTAATTACAAATGCTATGCATCTCTATGTAAAACTTTACCAGTGCATTTGTAGGACTAAGGTTACAGTTATAGGACATGCTGACAATATTTATTATTAACATTGATAAGCGTTGTATTAGTCGATTTTGTGTTTATAACACACATTGTGAATATTATCTGATACATATTCTATATTGTGACAAATTTTGTTCATGAATATTACATGTTGGATTAGTTCAATCACCAACATAATAGTTCTAGAGCAGCATTATAGGTGTTTCTGAAACATTCAATTTGGACAGCATTTTTAGATCATTGCACTTGATTGATCTGTATTAATAAGGGGCAAACCAGATACCTATATATATGTATATAACGATACATGATTTAGGATTGGAGTGTTGATTATATGGACACAGCGACATTTAATTATATATGTGACTTAGATTCATTCATTGAAGTGCATACTTATATTTGAAATTCATCTACATCAATCGTCATACATTACTGACTGGAGTTTTAGGGTGATATCTCCCAGTTCTTTCTTAACAGGCTCATTAATCAGACATTATTATTATGTCATTTAAATTTATATGACATCTTGGGATTGTTTGGGATCTGCCTCTGGTCGTTCTAGTCATAATAATTTGGAATTTTTGGATTTTTTGGTTCCTTTGGCAACCTGTATCACTACTCAATATGGATTTGGATCAAATGTTGGATGGGCTGTGTGCTGACAAGGAAGATATTGGTGTTTTTGGAATAGATCCTATCCCAAGCAACAACCCTAATCCATCCAAAGTTAATTCTGTTGATAGTTGTGAACTGGCTTTTAAAACCTTGGAAAGGGGTTTGAAAGGATTGAGGGCAAACATTTGGCATTTGAGACTCTTCAGAGCCTATATACATAAAAATATGGCCCCTAGAGGTTTACGTATAAAATTACGTCCACTTGTCAGCAGATCTGAACAGAGGCTGACGGAAGAATGGGAACAGGCACTACAAGATGGTTCTATGGCTTTTGTCAGAATATTGGCCTCGTATTACGAAAGAACCATAGAAACAAGTGTCTCTGAAGTTAAGAATTTGAGTACGGAATGTAAAAAATTTCAAGCAAGCTCCAACTATCATGAGTTGGTTGATAGGTTGTCAAAGGAACTTACTACCTATGACAAAATTATAAAGGACAGAAAAATTAAGAAATTTCATAGGGACGTCATAGATTATGACAAAGGACATCCCTTTGAAACACAGAGGACAGTTAGATTTCAAAGCACTGTCACAGGAATGACCAGGGGTAGGGCTAAAAAGAGACCGAGATCCATTTTGAAACACAGGGACTCCTCCTACACTAGTACTTCAGGGGAGGAGTCCTCATATACCGACAGTGAGGGTGGAAGAACAGTTGGTTCACCTTTAAAAAAGAAAACTAACACCAGTTTCCCTTTAGGGGAGGTAAGAGACCCAGGGGGGGAAGGAAACATACCAACAGGAATAGGTACAGATTCCATGACAGGATTGATACAATGTCTACTGGAACAATAATTAAGAATTTTGACAATGTTCTAAATTTATCTGATCATGTATTAACAGATGATCAATACACATTATTGAACAAAGGATTGGGTTTTGTTCCGGGTTTTTTTTCTGATCAGTACCAGACTACATTGGACAAAATGGATTATTGTCGTAGACTTAATTTAAAAATATTTTTTTCAGAACAGGACAGATCACACTCTCAAAGATCTTCTGATTTTACTTTTCACAGATCTACCTTCCAACCTCCCATGAACAAAAATGTGGCTATATTCCAACAGGCAGTATTGAAAGATTTACATTTTCCACATTTTGAATGTCATATCTTACCAGATAATATGACTCCAACGGAGAAGGAAGCACTTTCTCAACTTAGATCTAATCATGATATTGCAATACTTCAGGCTGACAAAGGGGGTGCAGTCGTTGTCCTAAATATGGATTATTATGTCCAAGAGGGTCTAGGACAACTATCTGATTCTAAGTGCTATATGCATATGGGCATTGATCCCACAGATCGCTTTAAGCAGGAGATTGACACTTTCCTAGATTCTGCCTTAGAGGAAGGCATTATAACCATCAAAACAGTTCAACATCTTAAGGTCAAAGACCCGTCAAAACAGATCCTATATTTGCTTCCTAAAATTCACAAATCCATAACACATCCTCCAGGTAGACCCATTGTATCCGGTTAGGATCACTTACTGAACCACTGTCAGCATTCCTTACCCAATATTTGAAACCACTTTTGAAACATGTTAGAGCTCGAATCCAGGATACTACTGAATTTTTGAAAATAATTGCAGATACACAACTTGAACCAGAATGTATTATGTGCACTTTGGATGTCAAGTCCTTGTATACAAGTATACCACACTGGGCAGGGCTACAGGCTTTATAATATTGGTTAAACAGGGTTGAATTGTATCCACCTGGATTTAACACTTTGCTTATCTGTATGTCAGAACATGTTCTTAATAAGAATGTATTCTATTTCCAAGGGGACTGTTATTGGCAATTGCAAGGCATGGCAATGGGGGCTTCTTTTGCCCCCATATATGCCGATCTATTTATGGCCTATTTAGAAGAATGCCTTATTTACAACCCCTTGCATAATATTTATCAGGTCGAAATAGACATTTGGCGGAGATACCTGGATGATTGTTGGATGGTGTGGTGTGCAGATTCTGAATATCTTATGGAATTTGTGGAGTATCTCAATAGCAGTCTGTGGGGTATTGAGTTTTCTATAACATCTCATCAACATCAAATTGATTTTCTGGATGTTACTATATATAGAAATGAAGACCATACACTCAATACCAAATTATTTCACAAATATCCACAATTTAATTCTTTGTTACATGCATCTAGTATGCATCCACGCCACACCATCCGCAACATCTCCAAATCCCAATATCTCAGAATTAAACGTATTGATTCTTCTATTTCAGATTATGAACATGCCAAAATGGACCTTAACAATAGGTTTCTGGATAAGGGATATTCCAGCTTCGAATTTATATCAGCCCGCACACATACAGATAAACAGGATAGGCAAACCCTGCTTCAATACAAGGACCGTACTAACAGCCCAAAGGATGACACAATTAGGTTCATTACCACTTTTGGTAAAAATCATCAGGTGGTTAGGAATGTTATCAATAACAATTGGAACATTTTGTTAGCCAATGATTATCTGCGTAGTATCCTGGGTGATCGATGTCCGATCTCATATAGGAGAGGTAAAACTCTGGGCTCATTATTTTCACACTACAAACAGAGGAAAAGTGGTGGTGCTAAATTCAAACAACTGATGATAACAGGAGATGCACTTCTGGGAACATTCCCTTGTGGGCATTGCATTTCTTGCAGTCAGGTTAATAAGATTAAACAATTCACGAGTTCCAACAGAAGTAAGATATATGATGTCAGGAGCTTTGGGAACTGTTCTACTAGTTGGGTGATCTACCTGGCAACCTGCCATTGTTCCGCCTTTTATGTGGGTAAAACTTCAAGATCATTGAGAATTAGAATAGGGGAACACCGAAGTGACATTTGTATCAAAAAATTGACGAATGGCCTTTATCAACATACCATTAAACATCCCACAGACAAATTTATGTTCACCATCATAGATAAAATTACTGGTAACAGACACAATCAGTTAGGATGGGAAAACATACTCAGTCATAAAGAAAAATATTGGATCATCCATTTGGGAGCTTTATTTCCACCTGGTCTCAATGATCATCTATAAGGAAGCAGTATTCACTTAGAATATCCCACTATTTTTGGGAAATATCATTGTCATATGATTTTACTATTATTACAAACTCTTGTGTGATATTAAGTCATACTGCTACATAATGATTTCTGATATTGTATTCAGTTTTTTACATATTTTTGTTTACATATACTTAAGTATTATAACTGTCAGGTTGTCATGGTTATATATTCATACAAATATCAGTGTTTATATATCATAATTTTATATGACAGTTATACATCATATGAACGCTGTTTGTGAGAGATATATATATATATATATATATATATATATATATATATATATATATATATATATATATATATTACATATTTTATTTATCTTTATGTAGTAACATTGCCCAAGCACCAACTCATGAATTATTCTCTGTTGGGAACATACCAAGAATGCCTATTGGCTGGGTTACAATAGAAATACACCAATGTATGCTGGTATCATTTTTTGGATTTTTCACTCTCACTGAAGAAGGCATTCGCCAAAACTTGTCTGAGAGTTTTCAGTTTTTATTATTGGGACTTTATTAAGTCCTTGTTTGATTTTCTACAATAAAATTTAACTACGTGGAACTTCCTTTGCTGGCCTGTATGTGTGTGTGTCAGCTACTTGGGCAGGGACATGAAGCACTGGTTGGACAGAGAGGGTGCTGGAGGTTTTAGCTTGACCACTAGGCTGAGGCCTGTACCCTATAGCTGTGCCAGTGGGGAGTCTTATTGGGGATCTGGAGAGAAAGGGAGAAACCAGTCCTGCATTGACTGTGATCTCTGTGTGCTCTTAAGGGAAATTGTACTTTACTGTGTGTGTACTTGTTATCCTTCCCAATGCGCATGCCCCTCACTGGTGCTAGTGGTGAGGATTGAGGCTCCTTGATTACTGGGCCAGTGCATGGGTGTCACAAGCACAACCATGATACAATAATACATAGAATCTTACTGACAACACTACCATGGTGCAGTATACACACCATCTTACTGACAACACTACCACAGTACAGTTTACACACCATATTACTGACAGCACTAGTGCCATGGTACAGTATACACACCATCTTACTGACAGCACTAAGATGCTACAGTATACACACTATCTTACTGACAGCATTACTGTGGTACACTATACACATAATCTTACTGACAGTACTAGCATGGCACAGTATATACACCATCTAACTGACGGATCTACTACCATGGTACAGTATACACACCACATTACTGACAGCACTACAATGGTACAGTATACACACCAACTTACTGACAGCATTACTGTGGTACACAATACATATTATCTTACTGACAGTGCTACCATGGTACACACAATCTTAAGGACAACACTACCATGGTATAGTATAATTACAGACAGCACTACCATGTTACACTATATGCACCATCTTGCTGACAACACTGCTGTGGTAATGTTTATACACAGTCTTACTGACAGAATTGCAATGGTACAGTATGCACATCCTTTTAATAACACCATCACTGTGGTTCAGTATAGTCACAATGTTACTGACAGTATCAGTGTGTATAATATACATATACTGTTACTAACAGCACTATTGTGTTGCAGTATACACACATGGATACTGACAGTAGTGCTGTGATATAATATGCACATATAGTTATTGACAGTAGTACTGAGGTACAGTATACCCATCTTACTGATAACATCACTGTTGCACAGTATACACACAATATTACTTTCAGTATTACTGTATTACAATATGCACACATTCCTACTGACAGCACTGCTGTGGTATAGTATACACACATTGTTACTGACAGTGCTACTCTGGTTCATAGGTTCATAGGTTAGTACTAGGCTAACTGCCCTTGCAAGCCATTTTTTAAGCCTAGCCAATTATCCCTTGTGAGACTCAAACCCTGCACCTTGTGTTTGTAAGGCAAACACTTTAACCATTAGGCCACCCTCCCATCTTATTAACAGCACTACTGTGGTATACCACAGTATACACACCATATTAATGAACAGTACTAGTATACGCAACAGCATTACCATGGTAGAGTTAAGTATATACATCATCTTATTGACAGCATCACTGTGGCACAGTATACACCCATTTTTGCTGGCAGTATTACTGTGGTGGTGCATACACACATTGCTGTTGATAGCCTTACTTTTTACATTTTTTATTCAATTTTTTAACAATAATCACAATATATCAAAATAATCATATTATTAAAACATAACAAATAGAAGCTATTTACAATCATCCATATCAATGCATTTGTTAAAAATTAATACAAATATCATTAGTATTTTTCAATTAAATTATTCACTCAACTTTTTCCATGCCTCATATTGATGTGTGATATTATGTGTTTTCATCGTAATGGTTAACAATTCCTTTTTGCATACATTCTTTATAAAATTAATAAATTCAGGGAATAATATAATATTATTACATTTCCATTTTATTTATTATTTATTTATTTGTTTGCAGTTTGATTACCGGGGAAGTCCACTGGGCCGAATTTCAGTGGAGGCCCGAGGAGAAATGCTCCAAGATGCATTATGCAATTTATTGTAATAACTTTGCTTACAATCACTAAAATTGACCATAAAAGAGACACTTGTGTTCTTGGAATAACTTCTGGAACTAGAGCATTCAACAATATTAATGAATTTGTTATTACACATTTATCTAACCACACTTGTGAATTTTTTTTTAATTGCTTCTAAATGGTGATTTTATTTTACATTCCAGCATCATATTTAACCAGTCTGTTTCTATGTTCTCACCACATCTCCAACATTTAACATTTGATATTTTATTTTTATTGCAATCCTATGAGGAGCTATAAAAATTTATGCAAATATTTCCAAGTAAATAACTTCCATTATAGTAAAGAAGATGTTTTGTTTATAGATTTAAGTAATAATTTTTAATTCTTGTAGAGTAATCCCAAAATTTTACTTCTGCAAATGAACAATCCATTTTTATCATCCTATATGTTTTTGATAAATATGACTTATCTTTTCTTCTATATTACTTTTAATGCTAAATAAAAATTCTAATATTTTTGGGACATTCTTTACAAGAAAGTCTAAAGACACTTTCAATTTAGCATTTACAATATCACTAAAGCTTTGCAGACTTAACCAATTATTCTGTTTTAAATTATATCTGTCTAATAAATATTCTGCTGAATGCGTTTTATTATCATTTATACATGTATGCCAAAATATCAAACTGCTATCTTTAAAAGCTATAATTTTTTTTAGGTTATGAGTTGTTAAACAATATATGGTGAATGCTATCGGGAATAGTAGACATTTTTTTTTATTTTCTAATTATTATTTAGATAGCTCTTAAATGTTGATAAACTATAATAATTGTAGGGATGGAGAAGCATTTATTTTCACTACTTAAACAGTAATATTTTAATAGCAAAAATCCCAACAAGCAGTCAAACGAAAAATATAGCAAACACCCAGACGTTGTCCTTAAAGAAGTCAGCAGGATAATAACCACATCGAACGTAAAAAATATATGATGAATTTATTGGAAACAATGTAAGCGCTTTCACGGTACACAAACTGCTTCATCAGACGTATAACTGCGTAAAAACCACAATCCAATTTATATAAAAGCTTTACACTCATTAAACAATCAATCAATTTGCTCATTTAACTAATCAACTCTTTAAAGATGAATGCACTTACGCACATATAACATAACACATATTAAAAATATATTCTTTGGGTTGACAACTATCATTTATGCATAAACATATGTAACAGAATAGAGTCTAGCCTAGAAACATAAAATTTAAAATTTAGAATTTATTTATTTAATTCTGCGAGATTTTAACACAGGTTTTAAAGGAACTACTTCATTTACACCCCTTCCCCTATGAGCACCCAGTCTCAGAATCCATTTTGTTTCTATAGATTCAGTATTGTTGTAAATATCACCTAATCTATCATCAATATTTATCACCTGTAGTACTTGAAATCGAAATACATGTCCCTCACCTAGTAATAGCATGTGTTTGGCTAGTGCACTATGATCATAACCTTTCGAAGTGCAGTAAACATGATCTCTAATACAACAATGCAGCAAAAGAACACACAGAGCCAACGGAGCTCGGACTCTGCACTCAGCAAATAAACAGCAAATCCAAACACCAATAGCATGCACAGAGTCCTATGGCAGCGGCAATGTCAGGCCAATCAAATTCCACAACTCCACAAATCTGATACAAAACGTATATAAAAAACGTTTATTAAAAGGACGTGAGCGCTTTCACCATGAGGCTTCTTCAGACGTTCATCATAAACACCATATTAACATCTTTAAATACTAATACAATCCTCCCTATTGGTTAGAAGGCAGCATCACATGTACACTCATTGCATTGGCTAAGCAACCCTATGCAACTACAAACAATGCATTTAAAACAACGGACAATACACTTATATAAAAAATAATTAATACAATAATTAATAAATACGAAATATCATGAACAACTCTTGCATATAAAGTGTCATGACATACATCTAATTCTGTCTTATAGTGCTGGCAACCTTGAAGACTAATACTTATGGGAGAAAAAATAATCATAAGGGTAAGGGCATCCAAGCAGGGGCCTCAAAACTGCTTCCTCGGTCTTGAACACCTCTTTTTCTTTAACATAGGTTTCAAATTCATCTTCTCATTCAAGCCGGGCAAATGGTCAGCTTTACATCTAATGATCCAGCGTAGTTCACACTCTAGTGTGTAATTGATCAGATCACCACCCCGTGTACTTGGAAAAACCTCCTGTATCACACAAAACAAAAAACTATGTTGGGGGCCATGCAACTTCACATGTTTTGCCAGTGAATTCACATCTGTTCCCAATCTTATGTGATATTGGTGTTCCCTAATCCTTTCACGTAGGGTCCTATTGGTCTTGCCAATATAAAACGATGTGCATGCCGTACACCTAGCTAGATAGACCACATTTCTACTCATACAGTTGGTACATGTTTCAAACCTAAAAACATAGTTATTGTGTGGATTGACAAAGTTCATTCTACTATCTATCAAACTGCATTGATTACAGCTCCCACAACCTCTGGTGTTGTAGCCTCCCATATTGTCACCTTTAGATGTTAATGCTCCCTTATAACATAGTAAACTCTTCAGGTTGGACTTGTTCTTATATACAACTAAGGGAGCCGGTCCCACTAGCTCGCTTATTTGTTGGTCCAAACCCAAAATCTCCCAATGTTTACTCATTAGTTCTTTCAAAACGGACGCATCTCTCGTATAAAAAATTGGTGCCCTGACAAAACTTGGGGCAAGGACCTCTTGATGTTCCATATCAGGTGTAATATTAGAAAAATAAGGTCTAGCTGTGGTAGTCCTAAGCCTACATACCTCGTCCAACACCGTGTCGAACATTTGTTCGTCATACCCCCTCTCTAAGAACATGGTTCGTAGCCTGGTAACCTCTTCTTTGAACCCAGAGCCACATGGGTTCAACCTAGAGGCTCACATTAGTTGGCCCTTCATTACATTATTGAACACATGACGAGGGTGCATACTGCACCTATGTAAAAATGTGTTCTTAAAGCACAACTTACGATGAATAGAGGTGTTCAAAATTCCTGATGGAAGCCTCACTATGTTTACATCTAAAAAAGATATCTGTTCTAAAGAAGAAGTACACGTAAACCTCAAGAAATCAGTTGAGGTATTTAATGCGTCCACAAATGAACTCAGCTCTTCCATGCTCCCATGCCAAAACAGGAAGAGGTCGTCGACAAATCTTTTATAAAAGCCAACTCGTTCTCTATAAAGCCTGGATTTAAATAGAAAAGAGTCCTCCCACTGCGCCATTACTGCATTTGCATAACTATTGGCGCAGGGTGTCCCCATTGCCACACCATCCCTTTGGGAAAATAATGAGTCCCCAAAAATAAACACATTGTTATGTAGGATCGTTTCCATAAACAGAGAGATCAACTCAACCATTCTAACAGTTAATCCAGACCTAGATCTCATGAAATCTTGAAACCATGTCATCCCTTTATCATTCGGTATTGTTGTAAAAAGACTAACCACATCTAAGGTAACCAAAACATACTCAGCATGGTCATCTAACGTCTTAGTATATTCATACAACTGAACCAAAAACTGTTTACTGTCTTTTAAAATATGTGTAGTTGCATCAACAAAGGGTCTAACATAATATTCTACAAAAATAGACATTGGTTCTGTCAACCAACCTTGGGCAGCCACAATTGGCCTCATCGGTGGTGTTAACAAGGATTTATGAACCTTAGGAAGGCCTTGGATCACTGGTATTCGTGGGTTACTAACTTTCAAGTAAGAATATAACTCATAAGTAATGTCTTCAGACATTAATAGATCATCTAACATTCCAAACACTTGGAAGACCTTCTCTGTAACCTGGGGCGTTGTAATCTTCTCATAGAATTTAACATCTGATCAATTACACATGATCTGATCAATTACACACTAGAGTGTGAACTACGCTGGATCATTAGATGTAAAGCTGACCATTTGCCCGGCTTGAATGAGAAGGTGAATTTGAAACCTATGTTAAAGAAAAAGAGGTGTTCAAGACCGAGGAAGCAGTTTTGAGGCCCCTGCTTGGATGCCCTTACCCTTATGATTATTTTTTCTCCCATAAGTATTAGTCTTCAAGGTTGCCAGCACTATAAGACAGAATTAGATGTATGTCATGACACTTTATATGCAAGAGTTGTTCATGATATTTCGTATTTATTAATTATTGTATTAATTATTTTTTATATAAGTGTATTGTCCGTTGTTTTAAATGCATTGTTTGTAGTTGCATAGGGTTGCTTAGCCAATGCAATGAGTGTACATGTGATGCTGCCTTCTAACCAATAGGGAGGATTGTATTAGTATTTAAAGATGTTAATATGGTGTTTATGATGAACGTCTGAAGAAGCCTCATGGTGAAAGCGCTCACGTCCTTTTAATAAACGTTTTTTATATACGTTTTGTATCAGATTTGTGGAGTTGTGGAATTTGATTGGCCTGACATTGCCGCTGCCATAGGACTCTGTGCATGCTATTGGTGTTTGGATTTGCTGTTTATTTGCTGAGTGCAGAGTCCGAGCTCCGTTGGCTCTGTGTGTTCTTTTGCTGCATTGTTGTGTTATTTTTGGTTTCACACGAGCCCAGGAGGATGGCGGAAACACCTACATGTAACGTAGAACTTCCTTATGTGCTGGAGTCGGAAATGACCAATCGGAGGACCGAAAGGTTTGAACGGTGCGTGAGAGGAGCCGATAATCTGTTGCTGGTCTATGAACCGAGTTTGGAGACAGAACTGGACAATACTGACAATATTTTGTTAGCGACTCTAACGGATGAGTTAAACCGCTTGGAGCTGGACTTTTTAAGATTAAAAAAGCTTCAACTTGAACGCCAGTATTTTGAGGCGTGCATTAGTAAGAGGATTGTTCCGCGTGGTTTACGAGTGTTAAAAATGCCTACATCAGGTAACACTTACCCGGAGTTGCTATATAGATGGCAACAATTAAATTTAGAAGTATCTTTTAATTACATGAAACTGTTGAATGAATTCAATTTGAAAGAGGAGAATGAGCTGAGATTGTCTGTTAACCAGTTATATCATACTGTAAGGGCTAAGTACTCTGACGAATTGTTGAATGTAAGACTGGATAAAGTAGTAGATAATGTTTTATTGTTTGAAAAAAAGCTCTTGGAACAAAAGAAAAGTAAGATTCTAAGAGATACAAGGGATTTTAAAAATAATTGTTTTTACTTGGCCCAGACCGTTCAGTAATGCACATGATGCGAGTAATACGCTTGTGACAGGTAGAAATGGAAGGGATGTTACTTCTGCAAGTGCTGGCAATACTGTTAAAAACAGGTACATTAATGATGGTAATTCAATGGTTCCACACAATGTGGGAGATAATGTGAATAGAACTTTTAATGAATTGGTAGATGTTGGTGTTTCAAATAATATACAGAGGCCGCATGGGCCGATTGTACAACTCCCATTGGCCCCAGTTGATGATGTAGCTACATTAAATAGGGAGACAGCTCCAACTACTGTGAGTGTGGAGCCTTTGAACACCGATACTTCTGTTAGGAGAAAGGTTCCTTTAACGGGGGTAGGTGATGGAGCTACACACACTAGTAGTTCTAACAACTCTTTTAATCCTTTTCCGATAGCACAGCAACGTGTAGGGAGGTCTCGATCACTGAACAGAGGCAGATACAAGAGGAAGGGGTCAGACAGCGAACAGCGAGGTCCCACCCTGAAGAAAATGTGGGAGAGGGTCCGGAATCGCTGATTGTTAATATTTCTACCAAGGAGTTGACTGTTTATGAGCAACAGGTGTTGAACATGGGTTTAAATTTTATTCCGACAACATATAGTGACCCAGTTGATTCAATACTAGATGTTCGTATGTTTGTTAGGAATGTGCAATTAAAGCTAGAGTTTGGTGGTTATGGAGCAAATGTGTCTAATACGATGTTTAAATGTAATAGTGTTTATACACCCCAGCTGCATCCACTCTTAGAAACATTCTCACAGTTAGTGGAGAAGGGCATACACGACCACTCCAATTTGAATAGAGCTGCCCAGAAGAGGCGAATGGGCAATTTGAATTTCAATCAAAGGAAGGCATTAACATCTTTGAGATCTGATCCTACTATCATGATTAGGCCTGCAGATAAGGGAGGCCCTGTAGTTGTGATGGATCTAGACTGGTATAGAGCTAGCATGATGAATTTGTTGTCCGATGTTAAATTCTATGAGAAGATTACAACGCCCCAGGTTACAGAGAAGGTCTTCCAAGTGTTTGGAATGTTAGATGATCTATTAATGTCTGAAGACATTACTTATGAGTTATATTCTTACTTGAAAGTTAGTAACCCACGAATACCAGTGATCCAAGGCCTTCCTAAGGTTCATAAATCCTTGTTAACACCACCGATGAGGCCAATTGTGGCTGCCCAAGGTTGGTTGACAGAACCAATGTCTATTTTTGTAGAATATTATGTTAGACCCTTTGTTGATGCAACTACACATATTTTAAAAGACAGTAAACAGTTTTTGGTTCAGTTGTATGAATATACTAAGACGTTAGATGACCATGCTGAGTATGTTTTGGTTACCTTAGATGTGGTTAGTCTTTTTACGACAATACCGAATGATAAAGGGATGACATGGTTTCAAGATTTCATGAGATCTAGGTCTGGATTAACTGTTAGAATGGTTGAGTTGATCTCTCTGTTTATGGAAACGATCCTACATAACAATGTGTTTATTTTTGGGGACTCATTATTTTCCCAAAGGGATGGTGTGGCAATGGGGACACCCTGCGCCAATAGTTATGCAAATGCAGTAATGGCGCAGTGGGAGGACTCTTTTCTATTTAAATCCAGGCTTTATAGAGAACGAGTTGGCTTTTATAAAAGATTTGTCGACGACCTCTTCCTGTTTTGGCATGGGAGCATGGAAGAGCTGAGTTCATTTGTGGACGCATTAAATACCTCAACTGATTTCTTGAGGTTTACGTGTACTTCTTCTTTAGAACAGATATCTTTTTTAGATGTAAACATAGTGAGGCTTCCATCAGGAATTTTGAACACCTCTATTCATCGTAAGTTGTGCTTTAAGAACACATTTTTACATAGGTGCAGTATGCACCCTCGTCATGTGTTCAATAATGTAATGAAGGGCCAACTAATGCGAGCCTCTAGGTTGAACCCATGTGGCTCTGGGTTCGAAGAAGAGGTTACCAGGCTACGAACCATGTTCTTAGTGAGGGGGTATGACGAACAAATGTTCGACACGGTGTTGGACGAGGTATGTAGGCTTAGGACTACCACAGCTAGACCTTATTTTTCTAATATTACACCTGATATGGAACATCAAGAGGTCCTTGCCCCAAGTTTTGTCAGGGCACCAATTTTTTATATGAGAGATGCGTCCGTTTTGAAAGAACTAATGAGTAAACATTGGGAGATTTTGGGTTTGGACCAACAAATAAGCGAGCTAGTGGGACCGGCTCCCTTAGTTGTATATAAGAACAAGTCCAACCTGAAGAGTTTACTATGTTATAAGGGAGCATTAACATCTAAAGGTGACAATATGGGAGGCTACAACACCAGAGGTTGTGGGAGCTGTAATCAATGCAGTTTGATAGATAGTAGAATGAACTTTGTCAATCCACACAATAACTATGTTTTTAGGTTTGAAACATGTACCAACTGTATGAGTAGAAATGTGGTCTATCTAGCTAGGTGTACGGCATGCACATCGTTTTATATTGGCAAGACCAATAGGACCCTACGTGAAAAGATTAGGGAACACCAATATCACATAAGATTGGGAACAGATGTGAATTCACTGGCAAAACATGTGAAGTTGCATGGCCCCCAACATAGTTTTTTGTTTTGTGTGATACAGGAGGTTTTTCCAAGTACACGGGGTGGTGATCTGATCAATTACACACTAGAGTGTGAACTACGCTGGATCATTAGATGTAAAGCTGACCATTTGCCCGGCTTGAATGAGAAGGTGAATTTGAAACCTATGTTAAAGAAAAAGAGGTGTTCAAGACCGAGGAAGCAGTTTTGAGGCCCCTGCTTGGATGCCCTTACCCTTATGATTATTTTTTCTCCCATAAGTATTAGTCTTCAAGGTTGCCAGCACTATAAGACAGAATTAGATGTATGTCATGACACTTTATATGCAAGAGTTGTTCATGATATTTCGTATTTATTAATTATTGTATTAATTATTTTTTATATAAGTGTATTGTCCGTTGTTTTAAATGCATTGTTTGTAGTTGCATAGGGTTGCTTAGCCAATGCAATGAGTGTACATGTGATGCTGCCTTCTAACCAATAGGGAGGATTGTATTAGTATTTAAAGATGTTAATATGGTGTTTATGATGAACGTCTGAAGAAGCCTCATGGTGAAAGCGCTCACGTCCTTTTAATAAACGTTTTTTATATACGTTTTGTATCAGATTTGTGGAGTTGTGGAATTTGATTGGCCTGACATTGCCGCTGCCATAGGACTCTGTGCATGCTATTGGTGTTTGGATGATCTCTAATACGTTCACGTAAAGTACGATTTGTCTTTCCTACATAGAATGAATAACATTCTATGCAGTGAGCTACATAGATCACATTTCTAGTTTTACATGTACTCGTATTCTTTAATTCCCATGGGTATCCTGTATCAGGATGCCTATAGAACCTAGATTCATCTATATGTGAACATTGCATACAGTCTCCACATTTCTTAGTGCCTAGCCATGTCAAATTATAACTATATCTATTCCTATCCAAATTAAGTGAATTAGAAGGATAGCATAGCTGCTATTTTAAGCATTTTTTATTCTTAAAAATATATGTGGGATAATCACCAACAACATTTCTTGTCCGTTCATCAATTAATAAAATGTGCCAATTATGATGAATAACTTCTTGTATTTTGTTCACATTATTCGCATAGGGTAGAGTAATAGATACCTTACTGGGTGCTATTGATTTCATTTTTGTTGGTAAATCCAATGACTTCTGTTTAAAGTATGGTTTAGCTCGACCTAGCCTTTCAGATTTTATTTGTTCATATATTCTGTCCACTTCAGTTTCTTCATAACCTCTATCTAAAAAATCAACTTTCAGTTTAACCAGTTCACTATTAAAAACTTCATCATCACAGCATAACCGTGAAAGTCTCATTGTTTGTCCTTTAATTATATTATGAAATATTCTTGGATTGTGCATACTAGTTCTATGCAAAAAATGTGGTTGATAACATGGTTTCCTATAAATGGCCGTAGTAAATGACCCTTCCTTAATGCAAACAGTAACGTCTAGGAATTCTATACTAACTTTAGAGTATTTCAAAGTAAACTTTAAAAAATCAATACTATTATTAAGCATATTGAAGAATTCCAATAATGAATTCTCATCCCCTTGCCACAAAATAAATAAATCATCAACAAATCTCCTATAGTAATTAACTTGTTGCACAGATAATACATATCCTGTTTCCCAAGCTGCCATTACCAAATTTGCATATGTTTTTGCGCAGCTGGTACCCATCGCTACACCTGTATTTTGCTTGTAGCATACTTCTTTAAATAAAATATATATTATTATCCAGAACTATTTCTAAAAGCATACATAAAAAATCAGCTTTCTTTGTATCAATATTACCACGCTCTATCATAGGTTTCCTTACCATACTAATCCCTTCATTATTGGGAATAGAGGTAAATAATGAAGTTACATCTAAAGTAACCAATATTAAATTATTAAGGTTACTTAAAGAACTAGTAGCTTCAAATAAACTAGTCAGGAATTGTTCCATGTCCTTTAATACATATGAAAAATTGTTTAGAATACCTTTAAGTTCTGTATCCAAAAAGATCGAAATAGGTTCAGTTAGCCAATTTGAACCAGAAACTATGGGTTTGAACTTTGGACAAGTAAGATTTTTATGAATCTTGGGAAGGCCGTGAAGCCTGGGTATCAGGGGAAACTCTACCATACAATAGTCAAAAAATTCTTTTGTTATAAGTCCCATACGTAAACATTCATATAGCATACTCTGTATATTTCGTTGGATCTCATACACAATATCTACCGATACTTTTTTATATACTGTATCGTCATGTAGCATCTCTAACATACTATCATAGTAATAGTGTGCATCCATAATAACTACTGGGCCTCCTTTATCGGAAGGCCTAATAACAATGTTATCATTCCTCATTAAATTATCTAATGCTGATTTTTCCTGTTTGTTGAGATTAAATGCTTTCTGTTGAATGTATAAACTATTTTCATAAAAATCATTTTCACAAGCTTTTAAAAAACATTCAACATTGTAAGGCAATTGGGGAACAAAAACACTTCTCTTCTTAAAAACTTTTTGGTTATCACTTTCAACAGAAACGAATTGATCATTATAGCAGTTTCAATGCCACATTACGGGTAAACAATCTAAGTGCAATAATAGTGTCGCTAATATCAACCGAAGCACTAGGTATAAAAGTATAATTTACAGTATAATACAGTATACACACATGATTACTGACAGTACTAATGTAGTACAGTATACACATTTCTGCTGACAGCACTACTGTGGTACATTACACACCCCATCTTACTAACAGCACTACTGCTATACAGTATACACACAGTCTTACTAAACAGTACCTGTATACATACCAACTTGCATACAACATTGCCATGGTAGAGGTAAATATATACACTATCTTATAATCAGCATTACTGTGGTACCTTATACACACATTGCTACTGACAGTATTACTATTTTGATGCATGCACACATTGTTATTGACAGCATTACTGTTTTACACTATATGTATCATCTTACTGATAGCATCACTGTGGTACAGTATACACAGTGTTACTAACAGTGCTGCTGTTCTACAGTATATATACAATGTTACTGACAATAATACTGTTGTGTAGAATACATACAATATTGCTAACATTACTATTGTTGTACAATATGCACACCATCTAACTGACATGTGATAAAGTATATATGCAATTATACTGACAGCACTGCTGTGTTACAGTATAAACACCATCTAACTGACAGACCCACTGTAGCACAGTATATGTACAATCTTACTAACAGCACTACTGTGGTACAGTATACACAGAGTAGCTATGACAGTACTACTGTGGTCCTGTATTCACACCGTCTTATTGAGCAATTGCAGTATACATACAGTCTTACTGAACAGTAAAAGTATACACATCAGCTTAAAGACAGCTTTAACACAGTACAGTATACACATCATCTTACTGACAAAACTACCACGATACTGTATACACACCATCTTACTGACAATGCTACCATGATACAGTTTATACACCATATTACTGAGATTACTACCATGGTACAGTATAAGCACTTACTGAAAGCACTACCGTGGTACAGGATACACACCAGATAAGCAACAGGCTACCATTGTCCGTTATGCACACCATCTTACTGATGATGCTGCCATGGTACAGTATATACACCATCTCACTGAGAATACTACCATGGTACAGTATAAACACCATTTTACTGACAGTACTACCATGGTACAGGATATACACCAGCTAGGTAACCACTTTACCATTGTACACTAGACACACAGTCTTACTGAAGACACTACAATGGTATAATATACATACCATCTTAGTGACAATTATACCATGGCACAGTATACATACCATCATACTGGCAATGGTACCAGGGTACAGTATATACAATATATACAACAATTTATAGTCAGGACTACCATGGTACAGTATACAGTCAACCTTACTGACAGCACTATCATGGTACAGTATACACATCATCTTACTGAGAACACTACCATGGTACTGTATACATACCATCTTACTAATGATACTACCATGTTACAGTATATACACCATCTTACTAAGAATGCTACCATGGTACAGTATAAGCACCAACTTACTGACACACCACACTACAGCACTACCATGATACAGGATAGACACCAGCTAATTACTGGAGTGCCATTGCCCATTATGCACACCATCTTACTGACGATGCTGCCATGGTACAGTATATACACCATCTTACTGAGGATACTACCATGGTACAGTATAAATACCAGCTTACTGACAGCACTACCATGGAGCAGGATACACACTAGCTAAGTGACTGCACTACCATTGTACACTATACACACAATCTTACTGAAAACACTACCATGGTACAGTATACAGACCATCTTAGTGGCATTAATACCATGGTACAGGATACACAATAATTAACTGACATCACTACCATGGTACATTGTTGAAAACACTACCATTGTACAGTATACACGCCATCATATTGGCAATGGTGCCAGGGTACTGTATACACACCAGGTTACAGACAGTACTACTATGGTACAGTATGCAGACAACCTTACTGACAGCAATACCATGGTACACTATACACATCATCTTAATGACAACAGTACCATGGTACAGTATACACAACATCTTACTGACAGCACTACTATGAACAGCATACACACCATCTTACTTACAACACTACCATGGTACAGTATACTCAGCATTATGCTGACAACACTACTATTGTATAGTCTACACACAATCATACTAACAGCATTACCATGGTACAGTATACTCAGCATTATATTGACAACACTACCATTGTATAGTATACATGCTATTTTACTAAAAACACTTCCACTATACACACCATTTATTGACAGCCTCACCGAGACAGACGCCTGGTGTCAAAGCCATGGCCTCAAGCTCAATGCCAAAAAGTGCATTGTCATCCCTTTTGGTAAAAACTCTGTAACCATGAACTACCACATAGGCGGTAGTCTACTTAACACCGAAAGTGTGATAAGAGACCTTGGGACACAGGTGGACAGTAGTCTCTCCTTTGATAATCACATTGCCACAGTAGTCAGGAAATCCTTCTACGTGGCATGCCTCATCACAAAAGGTTTCGTATCCAGGAAAAAAGAGGTCATTGTTCACCTCTACTCATCACTCATTAGATCCATTAAAGAGTACAACATCCCTTTTGGTATGTACCTCACAAGACATCTACAACAACTGGAAAGGCCACAGAAATACCTCACAAAGAGGATTACTGGCCTCAAACAGATGCCCTACGCAGATCATCTCAAAAAACTTCAGCTTTACTCTGTTGCATATCGCCTACTCAGATGCGATCTCTGCCTAACATACAAAGCTATGTCAAACCCAGAGCTGTTGGACATGCTCCATGTAAAGAAATCCCAATCCCTTTGAGCTACATGCTCTAGGGACCTAAACCTTGTCACCACAATAAACAGAACATGCTGGAGGGATAGATTCCTGTCTCAGAGACTTCCCATACTCTGGAACAAACTACCTATCTATATCAAACAAAGCTCCTCATTAGCGCTCTTTAAGAAAAATCTTGATGAATGGATGGGATATAGGAAATTCACCCTGGGGATCACTTCTGTGGCTCTGCTTGACAGGGGCACAGGAAAATAATTTTCTTGGGTGGCAAAAGCCAGGGTACTGTTTGGCTAGGCTTATAAAGGCCCTAGGGCCAATAGCCTAGTGCCTACCTATGAAACTATGAACCTATGTATACACACCAGTTTACTGACAGCCCTACTGTGGTACAATATACACACCATCTTACTGATGGCACTACCATGTCACAGTATACGAACCATCTTACTGACAGAACTACTGTTATACACTATACACACCATCTTACTGACAGCAGTACCACAGTATAGTACACACACTATGTTACTGACAGCCCTACTCTGATACAATAAACACATCATCACTGATGCATCTTTAAAGGCACAAAACATCTGTATTTCATACCTCTCCCTACTCATGTATACTGTCATATATATATATATATATATATATATATATATATATATATATATATATATATATATATATATGGTATACTTCATTTTGTTAGATAGACCTGCATGCTGCTGATATGACAACATCTTTCAACTCTGTGGCCATCCTGTATATGAGGGTGTGAACACCAAGAGGCACCCAGTGTACCAGGGTAGCATTTCAACTATGGAGGCACAACAGCAGCAGTGACCAGAGTTTTTGTATACACATATTATTAGGTGAGACATGTTCTACACTGCCATCTGTAGGTCTTCTAGAAAACACTAACAGCAACTGCAAAATGTTGTCTGACCTCACCAATGAGGATATAATACTGTTGGGGAGGTGCAGTGCTCTATCATGTTGGTTGAACCTTTGATGGGTGTGCGCACTATCTGGTCAAGGGTATTCCTGTTAATGAAGTCCAAGAATTGTTATGCCTACAAATTTGAAGCAATGTATATTTTCCAGTCTATAGAGGGGTAGTTAAAGTCTCCCATGAATTAGGTATTGGGTTTAATGGCGAGTGCCTCCATTAGGTCTAGGTATGAGCTATGGGAGTCATGATACCTTCTATGACCTATAGCTTGCTAGGATATGGTATGAGACTTGTCTATGGTGATTTGCACATGGATAAACTCCAGGGCATCATTCTTTTTAACCAACCTAGAGTTATACTTGTGGCTAATGCAGATCAAGACTCTGCCACCTTTTGTCCCTGTCTGTTCAACTGATGCTCTAAATGTATGGAAGGCACTGAAGCCTTCCACTGTTGGAGTACTTTCTGTGGATTTAAACAATCTCTCTCTAATGGCACAAATGTCTATATTCTCCAGAGAAAGGAAAGCGTGTAGGGTGTGGTGTTTCTTGCTTAGACCCTTAGTATTGAGCTTTAACACCTTTAGGTTTCGTTGGGTTTTATTTGCTGTGTTGGTAGGCTTGTCAGTTTGATATTACCTAAAAAGGCTGTAAGAGAGTGGATAAAGTTTTAGCTAATATTTGGAAGCCTAGGACAGATAGGTGAAGACCATCTCTTGCAAAGCAATGTAGTTTGTTAACCATGTCTTCCCATGCTGACAAATATTTAATCCCCCTGGAAAGACATTAAAAACTAAGTCAGTTATTGATGTCAGTCATCTTTTGTTCATACTGTAGCATCATCCTTGGTGAAGGTAGAATGCTGTTCAATGCAAGGCAAATTTCTGCTTTAGACACATATTCAGAGAGCTCAATAATGTTTCCCTGTATATTGTTCAGGGATGCATGTCTCAGGTCATTAACACCCACATGGACTATGATAGAATCATACTTGTACATGTGGTGTAGTGACTTCAGTGCATGTGTACCTTGGCTGATCCTGGCTCCAGATAAACAACTTACCATTTTCATCTTTTTGCTCAGTCTGGTGAGTGGGGAATATGTGTGTAATACAATGGAGTCCCCTATGTCAAAAGTCCTGGGTAATGTGCTTGCTTGCCTTATTGGCCTCGGTCTTGGGGCTACACTGCACGTAGGCACTTGTTTGGTATTTGGTGTTGCTTTTAGTGAGTGCTTCAAAGATTTCTGAGGATAAGTGTTGCCATTTATAAGCTTAAGAAGTCTTTGAGGTTTGGGAAGATTGCTTTTTAATGCTTGAGCATAAGTTGGTATAGTGTTGGTGTTGTGTGTGATGAACACTGTGTATGGTGGCTGTAGTGTGTGTGTGTTCTTGACAACCTTGTTTGTATGCAAAATTTTAGTCTCCAATGAAATTGTGTATGTGCATCTCTTGCATACCGTATTTGTTTCTTTAAGTATTAAATGGCATCTGTGAGCATCAGACAATTGCTACATTATCTCACAATGCCCTTATTTACTAAGCTGGTTACAGACACATTTGGAAATTGCATATCCATGTTGTCCAGACCTGTAGTTGAGTGTGCTACTGTAGGTTGTCGACTGGGTTATACAGAGATATCCTTGGGTGGTTTCTGGGATTAGGCAATAGACCAGGTTAGATTATACTAAAATATGATAGCAGTGGTGTTTAAATCACAACATAGTTGCTCTAAGTTCCTCTCTGTGCAGCAGCATTGTTTTAGCCACATTAACTTACAGATTTCAGTATTGAGTAGTTTTATAGATAACATTTTCTATCTAGGCATTTGAATCTCTACAGGGTAATGAAAGAGGGGTGGGATGGACTTTGGAAGTCAGATTACCATAAGGGGCAGAAGCCAGGCACATTGGCTTTTAAAATCACAAGAAAAAGGTGGAAGTGTTGGGGAAAAATTCAAGCTGCTAGAAGCAGATTTCCTAGAAAGGGATCCAATACTGGAGCTCTAGTCCTGTGGTTAGAACTTCAGAAAATTTAGCATAATGTCTCAGTAGGGGCTAGGGCAGACACAAAGAATGGGGAAAAACAGATCAAGTTAAACAGAAAAAACACTGGAATGCAACTTTAACCATATACATGATAAGCAAAGGATTCTAGCAGCAACTCTGGAATGTAAAAAACTATAAAAGTACTGACACACACATACTGGAGCAGAATTCAGATTACTGCCACTACTACAATCCTGCCACAGACTAAGGCACCAGACTAAGCAGATATTTACCAGTACTGCAGTTTATGAAAAAAAAATACTTCTGTAATAAATGACTAAATGAGGCTCAATTCTGGCAGTAGTTCTCAGTTCATTCACAGTTGTGAATGAAGCTCCAAGATTAAAGCTCCAGAAAGGTTTTAAATACAAACAGCTAGCTTTTACAAGTAATTCTACTTATGGAAATAAAAGTACAGTAAAATGTATAAACAATGCTAAAATCTTACAGTAATACACAATCTCCCCATAACTGCAAATGAAGCTACAAGACTAAAGTCCCAGAACAAAATAAAAAATTAAAACAGATAACTTTTTGGCTAAAACACAGAAAAAAACCCCAGAAAACTAAAAAAAAAAAAAAATCACTACATAGGCTAATATAAGTGCAGTTTACAATATTTAAGCAGAATTTAAATAAAAGCTTTTCTATTCTATTTTGATGAAAAGTTTGTCTGATATCTGTCCTGGGCAAATATTTCAAACACTACATTATTGATCTTCTAAATAAAAATGCAGATAAGTTGGTATTATTAGATATATATCAACATTGTTTCATAAAAGGCAGATCCACACTAATCATCCCAATAGAGTTTTCTGATTAAATATCTCTGTCCATAGATTATTGTCTGATCCCTGGTATTACACATTGGAAACTTGCTAAAGCCTTTGATTCTCTTCCTCACTCAGCAATCAAAGCCAGGAGAAAGTCAAGCATTGATTTATACATAATAATATGGATTATATCCTGGTTAACTGGCAGGCTACTGTGTGTAAAAATCAATGGAGTTAGCTCAGGACACCTTCCAGTCAATTCAGGAGAACCACAAGGTTAAGCTTTGGGCCCCTCATTATTTAATAATGTATTTACAACAATCTCACAAAATAAAAGCTGTAGGCTAGCTACATTTATGCTTATGACTGCAATTAGTTTCTTTTTCATCAAGTAATAATAACATTTCAAGCATTAATAAATATTTGGAAGAAATGCATATATATGCAAAGGTAATTGGTTTAATATTCCATATAGATAAATGCTGCAATATGTATTTTAGTAAATCCTTAACTAGGGATCATATTTTTACATCAGATTTAAATTAAGCTGATTTTTAAGTGCCTTGGCATCTTTGTATCTGCCAAGTAATATTTAACTAGACATATTCACTACTTGAGAAGTTGTTCTATGAAACTATTGGGCCTAATGTTAAAAATCCTAACTACAATGGATGTTAGCTGCCTGATAATGCTATATAAGGCATGCATATGACCCATAATGGAATACAACAATAACTTTTGTATCTGTAATATTATACAGCTGGAATCCCTAAAATCTATACAGGGGAAGTTAACTAAGAAATTATTAAAATAAAGTGGCATGTTATGTAAGAAACAATGTGCACATCTAAATGTATACACCTTAAGGTATCATTATATAGGAAGCTAATTTATTTAACATACAAAGCATTTTATGACAAGTCCATATAGCAATATTAGATATTAATCCTTATCTCTCTTATTTCTTATTACTCTTCTCTGTTTTCAAGAATAATCTAGCCTCTGCCACCAAACATGGCACACTCATACAATTTGCAGATGACTCGACCATCATCTGCTCAGCCCAGTCCCTACCCAAACTACAAAAAGTCACACAGGAAGCCTTTTCCTCTGTTGAAACTTGGTTATCCGATGCCCAATTAATACTCAACCCAAACAAAACTAAACTACTCATCTTCCAACCCACCAAACATACTAAAAACAATTCTCACTTTAACATCACAGCAAAAGACAACATCACTATATACCCAATTGAACACACCAAATTGCTAGGAGTGGAAATAGACAATAAACTAAAATTTGACATTCACATATCCATGACCATAAAAAAAGCCCACAAAAAACTAGGAGCGTTATACAGAAATAAGCAACTTCTCACCAAAGCAGCAAAGATTTCAATAGCAAATTCCCACCTTATCTCCACCCTACTTTATGCCTCTCCAACATATACCAACCTAAGGCAATGTGATCTAAACAAGCTAGAAACCTGATACAACAAAATCGCCAAATTCGCCACAGGGGCATCCTACCATAGTCACCACTGTCTCCCACTTGCTGAATTGGGCTGGCTTGAACTCCCTCACCTCTTTCAATGGTATCAACTCTCACTCGCCCACAAACTAGTAAACCATCCAGTAAATGTCCCATCCCTCCAGAATCTACTCAAACCCTAACGCACCACCAGACCACTAAGATCCAGCAACAAAAATCACTTTCCGATCACTAAAGCCAATAACTCTGCTGGTGAAGCACTATTCTCTTGCATCATAGTCAAATTATGGAACTCCCTCCCACCCACAATTACCTCCATACCATCATGCACCCACTTCAAAACTTTACTAAAAGTGCACGTAAAAACATGCTGGCTATGCCGTGCAGCTCCCACTCTAATATCACCCACCCCATCCAACCACTACCTTTCTTTCCACTCCACTAACTACCTTGATTATAGCAAGCTCAGATGCTCATAAGCCTAGTACTTATTATATAGCAGGAACTTCTTATTGTAACATTTGTTAATGTCTGTTATGTACTTCACAGATAAAGATTCTAGTTGTCTACTGATGTACTATCTTCTTCATCTGTAAATATATTGTAAGTAATTGCTATGTAAATTGTTAATCGCTATGTAATCCAATGTAACTACTGTCTGTTTATTTTAACTGTGGAGCTTTTCTCCCTGGGCCTCCACTGAAAATGGACCTATGTCCATTCGGACACTCTCGGTCAACAAAAATAAATAAATAAATAAATAAATAAATCAGACAAGTTGTAACATAAAAAAAAAATAAGGAACTGAATTTACAAATGCAAAGCTTTAGGACTACACTTAGAAAATTATATATTAAAATGACTTGAATTATGGAAAAAAACTTCCATCATGCATTAGGTTGTCTAAGTCCTTACATATATTCAGAAATAATCTTGATGATGGGGTAGGAGATTAGGCATATGATCCTAAAACGAAGCAATCAGTGCTCCTTGACAGTCATTGACCTGAACACTGTACCAAAACCCATGTAACTCATGTAGTGCCAACATCATTCTCAAGACTTCTATTTAAACCATAAAACAGTTGAATCCCTTATTCCCCAAATTATCTATAAAGATCAATTACTGAACGTCATAACCAAGACCTAAAATAATTCATCTGTTGGCCATGACAATATACCTAGTTGCTTAAATGATAGAGTTAAACATGCCCTTCCAGACCCATCCCTTAAACTGTTTAACCTAATTTTATTTACTGGTTTTGTCTGGCAAAGTAGTGCACTGCAGTGGCAAAGCTGCTCCATAAGGGTGGCCTTACAACCAGCTAATTACAGACCAATCAGTCATACACTCCTCATATGCAAAGCTCCAGAATACATTATAACTAACCTCATAACCTGTGATATTAAGATTATTGTTAGACTTGACCCCCACAAAGTTTGGCTTTATGGAGAGTAGATCCTGTCAATTGACTATGGTAAACTTCTTTGAAAGGGTTACAGGGGCTGAAGGCAGTAACTATGCAATACACATGATGTATTGTGACATGGCAAGGGTTTTGACTCCAGTGCCTCATGCTGGCATCATGCAAATGTTAAATGCTTTAAAATCTGAACCATATTTGGTAAGATGGATAACAAACTAGCCAAAAGACAGAATCCATACAGTGTAAGTTGTATTCACCTCATTTAAAAGTAGGAAAGAGACCAGTGATACCCCTCCTGACTTGGTAATGGGACCACTCCTTTTCAGCCTTTACTTCTATGATCTCCAAGCAGAGAACCCCAAAGTCTGCAGATGGCTGTTACCTGAGAAGCACTGTTGGAACCCTATGACACCCAAACCCTCCAGAATTAACCCGTCATAGTAAACTTTTGCATCACTTATCAGCACTTGTGGTAGACAACCCCTTCCCTAGCAGTGTTATATAGACCAAAAAAAAAAGGAAAATCTAGTCAAGGACCTAGAAACTTGGTTAGGTAAATCACTCTCTTTTAAGCATCATGTTACAACATTTATCATGAAATCCTTTTATTTAGCACAACTAGTTACCAAAGGAATATCATCATGGTCTAAACACATAATTGTTTCCTTATATTCAGCATTGAACAGACCAATTATCGAGTACAATGTTCACTTTAGGTTGTAGGTCACTAATCATATCAAATGATTAGAAGAACCCCAAAGGTTCTTAACTACAAAAATCACATGGCTAAATTTCCTGCACTTACAAGAAAGGCTGGATGCTGTATCCCTATAGTCAGTGTCTTACATAATTTGGAGGGAATTTCTCTGTCTCACTTACTTTTTCATTACAGACCTGGTTATCCTGAACTTCCTGTATCTCCATAGGTCCAGTGGCTCCAGCAGTGCTAGAACCAGAGATGTAAATCTTCACCAACAGCTAACGTGATGGACAGACTTGTTTATAACCTGTCAACTCCCCATAAAGTTTCCTGTATGTTAAGCAGTGCAACTTAGTATGTTCCTTTCAACATAATCAAGATAATTAGGTTTTCATAAATTTACCCTAGGATTGACTAGAATGAATACAATTTCCATTCTTGAGATAGGAGGTACAGTCTGAAGGAGAGAATTGGCAAGGAGTAAATGGTTGTAAGACTCAATAGCATTGGAATATCTATGAATATATAAAAATAAACTTATTTCAAGATATTGAATTATAATGTATGGTAGGTTAAGAGGTAGAGAATTAGATTTAGAATTAAGTATTGGAGGAACGTTCTGGATTTTCAAGCTGTGGACTATGACATTTGATCTGAATGAGAGTCTTGAAATTAAGCCACTTAAAATAGCAATATTATGCATGTAGTTAGATTCACTGTTGTGTTGTATGTGTCAAGTGAAATTAAGCCATTTAATAAAGTAATGTTATAGCTATAGTTAGTGTCAGTGTTGTGTTGCATGTGTGTCACTTTAAGAGGGATGCTGTGTAATGACCTGGACCAGGACCTTGCTGATTAGAAGCATAGTGCTACTTTCATTTTACCAAGAGTGATGTCTTTATATTCAGATGTATGTTGTTTTTATCTGATTTGAACTTTTCTTACTTTATTTATTTTAAAGATGTTTTCTCTATTAATGATTTCCCTTAATTATTCCATCATTGTTTCATTCTGTATAATGAATGCATATTATTATGGCCTAATTAGCCCAGGTCATCAATGAAAAGGATCTATGGAATAGCCCATGAACCCAGAACACAAATACAATAAAATGAATTACTTCAATAAATAAATAAAGATGACCAATTTACAAAACACACATTTAAAATACAGTTTCATCAATCTTCTGATTTGTTGTGTAAAGCCTTTTACCAAATCCATCTGTTGGCTTCTGCTCTTATGATAAGAAATAATCTTCATGTAAGAAAGTGATGCGGATGCTCTAATTCTAATTCTTGGATTTAAACTTGTAAATGTCATTCTGAGGATTAGCTCTTTGGTTCTCTGTAAAATAAATAGACACAGTTTCAGAATGTTTTACTTCTTTACTGTAAAAAACTCAAATAAATTAAAACACACTGGACATCTATCTGTGCATTATTGCATGTTTAAAGATTTGCAGTTGTAATGCCTTTCATTTTTGCAACTTGATATAAGAAATACTGTTTCTTATTGTCACTCATATTCTGAAACAGCCCAAATGTAGCATCCCCATTTTCTTCCCTAACTTAGTTTTAGGTTTTGTCATTTTCTTTAACAGAGAGGTACCACAGAAGGAGATTTTTCATAGCCCTAGTAAACACTTTGTTTCATGTATTATTCATTTTCCGCTTTGTTTCATCATTGTTTAAACAGCCTCTTGCAGTCTTTGTTATTTTTTGTGTCTGCATCTGGTGTCCAAGGATTAATGCAAAACCATTTTCTGGCAAAATATCTCACATATTTCCCTTATATTAAGATTAATGGATTCAAATTCCCTGTCCCACAGAGAGAAGAACTTGATTATATTTTGATAACTTCATATGAAGAATTGCTTGTATTTTAGGGTAATAAATGGGTTTAATTTATCCATTTGATATTGCAGCTCATCATTTTACTTATTTATTTTAATAATTTGTGATCACTGAGTTAAGTTCATTATGTGCATCTGCTTCTTTTCCGGAGTTATTCATTTATTTAAGATTTGTTAACTGAGAAAGTCTGACTTGGAACAAAGCCGATTTTTAGTGGAGGCCCAGGGAGAAATGCTCCAGATGCATGTCTTTGTAACATGGGAGGAAACCGGAGCAGCCAGAGGAAACCCACACGAACACAGACAGGACATGCAGACTCCACACAGAAGAAACCCCAGCCGAGAATTAAACCAGAGAACCTCTTACTGTGAGACGGCAACACTACCACTGCGCCGTCCTGGCCGGATTAATCTGGAAAGATTGGTTTAGTCAAGTGAAATTGTCCTTACATCCAAAGTGCCCAACAGGAGCCTAAAGGAACCAAAGCTAAAAGTTCAGAGTGAGAATTATTCACAGGTCATAACATTTGCCCTCTGTACTAAACTGCCAGCTCACTACCCTATTCTGTAGGATTTTATTTCTGTCTATTCCTCTGAAACAATAAACACTTGCTCATGTGTAATTTTCTTTAAAATCACTGACACATTGGACAATAAAGGAGTAGTCTGGTCTCTTATTTTGTCATACTTGTCACCTTTTTAAATAGGGTTAAAATCATGACCAATCTCCATCTTACTGAAAAGATAAGAGGAATATGAACAGCTAAAACTACTGGCAATAAGCTTGTACATTTTCTCACTGCCCATCTTAAAAAATGAGCAATACTCTCCTGCGGAGCAGTTTCAGGCAAATGTGTATAATTAGAAAACAAGCTCTACTTAACTACTGAAGTGACCTGGATAAAACAAAGTTTAGGTTCTCTGATACATAAAGCTGACAAGACAGAACAAATGCATTTATTTGAACAGAGTGATACTTCAAGAGTAATGCATTCAGGTATTGGTAGAAAACATTTCAAATGAATGTGTTATCAGGCAAACATGCAGCAAAACACAGGGGTTAGTGTGCAGCAACACATGTATCAAAAGTCAAGGGCCATAAAGCATCAAATGCAAGCATTGGAAGTCAGGGGTCAGAGGGCAGCAAGCATCAGAAGTCAGGAACCAGTGGTCATCAAATACAAGCATCAAAAGTCATGGATAAGTGAGCATTTAATGCAAGCATAAAAGTCAGATGTCAGTGGAAGCAAGCAACAAAAGTCAGGGGCTAGTGGGCATAAAATATAAGCATCAAATGGCAGGGGTTAATGGAGAGCAAATTCAGGTATCAAAAGTCGGGTCAATGGGTAACAAATGCAAGCCTCAACATTTAGAGGTCATTGTGCATCAAATGCAAGCAGCAAACATTAGGGGTCAGTGGGCATCAAATTTAAGCATAAAATGTCAGGGGTCAGTAGGCAGCAAACATCAGAGGACAGGGATCAGAGGGCAGCAAGCACCAAAAGTCAGGAGCCAGTGTCCATCAAATGCAAGCAAATGTCAGGGGACAGTGAACATTAAATATGAGAATCAAAAGACAGGGGCCAGTGAGCATCAAATGCAAGCAGAAAAGCCAGGTGTCAGTTGGCTGCAAGAATGAAAAGTCTGTGGTAAGTGGGTATCAGAAACAAGCATCATAAGTCACACATCTGGGGGTAGTGAACATCGCATCCTTTGGGTTAAGGAGCCTCAAATGCAAGCATAAAAAGTTCAGGTCAGTGAGCAGATAATGCAAGAATCAGATGTCAGGGTTCAGTGGGTGGCAAGCATCACAAGTCAGGGGTCAATGAGCATCAACTGCAAGCATCAAAAGTCAGAAGTCAGTGGGCTACAAGCATTAGAAGTCAGACGTCAGTCAGAATCAAAGGCACCATCAAAGGTAAAGTGTCAGTGGGTATCAAATGCAAGCATCAAATGTCAGGGGTCAGTGAGCATTGAATGCAAGTGGAAAAAGATGGGATTAGTTAGCAGCAAGCATGAAAAGTTTAGTGGGCATCAGCAATAAACACCAAAATCAGAGTTCAATGGGCAGCATGAATCAAAAGTCATGGATTAGTGAGTGTAAAATGCAAGCATCAAAATTCAGGGATCAGTGAGAATCTAGTGCAAGCATCAGAAGTGAGTGGCCAGTGGGCAGCAAGTATAAAAATGTGTCAGTATGCATCAAATGCAAGCATCAAAAGTCAGGGACCAGTGGGCACCAAATGCAAGCATCAAAGGTATGGGGTCAATGGGCATCAAATGTTTGTTTGTGTCTTTCGGCTTTTCCCGGTTAGGCGTCGCCACAGTGGAACTCCTGTCCGTTAATGATTGGTAGTGGATATTTACATACCGGGTTACCAGCCCTGATGCACAACCTTCAACAAAGGCACGCCCCATTCATGTATGCCTCCACACAGAAGACGCTCTAGCTGAGAATCAAATGGGACAACGTCTTGCTATGAGGCGACAACGCTACCGCAGCACCACCACCACAGTGTTGGTCAATAGGCATCAAATATAAGCATAAAATGCCAGGAGTCAATGGGTAGCAAGTATCAGAGTTCAGAGATTAGTGGGAAGCAATTATCAAAGGACAGGAGCCACTGGGCTTCAAATGCAAACTACAAAAGTCAGGAGTCAGCATCAAATGCAATCATAAAATGTCAAGGGGATGAGTGGGCAGAAAACATCAGAGGTTAGAGGTTAGTGAGCAAAAGATCAGATATCAAATGTCAGGGGTCAGTGGGTATCAAATAAAAGCATCAAACATCAGTGATCACTGAATGCAAGCATCAGAGGTCAGTGGACAGCAGGCATCAGAATTAGGAGGTCAATGGGCAGAGAGCATCAGAATTAAGGAGCTAGTGAGCATCACATGCAAGCATCAAAAGTCAGAGATGAATAGGCATCAAATGTAAGCATAAAAAGTCAGCAGTCAGAGGGGATTAAGTTCAGACATCAAAAGCCATGAGTCAATGAGAATCTAATCCAGGGACCAAATGTCAATGGTCAGTGAACAGAAAGCAACACAAATCAAAGGTCAGTTGGCATCAAAAACAAGCTTTAAAAATCAGGGAACATTGCATAGCAAGAATTAAAAATTCAGGGATTATTTAGAATCAAATGTCAGGGGAAAGTGAGCATCAAATGCATGCATAAAAAGTTAGGGCTCAGTGAGCAGCTAATGCAAGCATCAGAAGTCTGGTCAGTGGCCATCACAAACAAGCATCAATAGTCATGGGATGGTGGGCAGCAAGAATTAAAAATTCTGAGGTTATTCTGCACCAAATCTCAGGAGATAGTAAGTATCAAATGCATACATAAAAAGTCAGGGCTCAGTAAGCAGCTAATGCAAACATCAGAAGTCAGGGTAAGTGGGCAGCAAGCATCAGAAGTCAGAGGTCAGTGCACATCAAATGCAGGCATCAAAAGGCATGGGTCACTGAGCATCTAATACAAGCATCAGAAGTCAGGGGTCAGTGAGCAAACTGCAAGCATCAGAAGTGAGGTCAGTAGTCATCAAACACCAGCATCAATAGTCATATGTCAGTGGGCAGCAAGAATTAAAAATTCAGGGATTATTTAGCATCAAATGTTATGGGATAGTGAGCATCAAATGCATGCATAAAAAGTCAGGGCTCAGTGAGAAGCTAATGCAAGTATCATAAGTCAGAGTAAGTGGGCAGCAAGCATCAGAAGTCAGAGGTTGGTGGAAATCAAATGCAGGCATCAAAAGGCATGGGTCAGTGTGCATCTAATACAAGAATCAGAAGTCAGCGATCAGTGGGCATTAACTGAGAGTTTCAGAAGTCAGGGGTCAGTGGGCATCAAATGTAAGAATAAAAAGTCAGGGGTCACTGGTTAGAAAGTTTAAGTATTAAATGTCAGGGGTCACTGAGCATCTAATGCAAGCATCAAAAGTCAGGGTTCAGTGGGCACCAAAGGCAAGCATCAAACATCAGTGGTCAGTGGACCGAAAGCATCAGAATTTAGGTGTCACTGAGCATCAAATGCATAATCAAAAGTCAGAGATCAGTAGGCATCAAATTTAAAAATAAAAAATCAGGGGTCAGTGGGCAGTAAGTTTAGGCATCAAAAGTCATGGGTCAGTGGGCATCAAATGCAAGCATCAAAAGCCAGGGGTGAGTGGGCAGAAAGCATAAAAAGTCAGGGGTCAATGAGCATCTAATCCAGGCATCAAATGTCAGGGGCCAGTGGACAGAAAACATCAACAATATAAGGTCAGTTGCCAACAAAAACAAGCATTACAAATCAGGGGTCAGTGGGCAGCAAGATTTAAAAATTCAGGGGTTATTTAGCATCAAATGTTAGGGGATAGTGAGCATCAAATGCATGCATAAAAAGTTAGGGTTCAGTGGGCAGCTAATGCAAGCATCAGAAGTCAGGTCAGTGGTCATCAAAAACAAGCATCAATAGTTAGTCAGTGGGCAGCAAGATTTAAGAATTCTGGGGTTACTCTGCATCAAAACTCAGGAAATAGTGAGTTTCAAATGCATGCATAGAAAGTCAGGGCTAAGTGAGCAGCTAACGCAAGCATCAGAAGTCGGGGTCAGTGGGCAGCAAGCATCAGAAGTCAGGGTCAGTGGGCAGCAAGCATCAAAAGTCAGAGGTCAGTGGGCATCAAATGCAGGCATCAAAATGCATGGGTCAGTGTGCATCTAATACAAGCATCAGAAGTCAGGGGTCAGTGGGCATTAACTGTGAGTTTCAGAAGTCAGGGGTCAGTGGGCATCAAATGTAAGAATAAAAAGTCAGGGGTCACTGGTTAGAAAGTTCAGGCATTAAATGTCAGGGGTCACTGAGCATCTAATGCAAGCATCAAAAGCCAGGGTTCAGTAGGCACCAAAGGCCAGCATTAAACATCAGTGGTTAGTGGGTAGCAAGCATCAGAATTTAGGTGTAACTGAGCATCAAATGCATCATCAAAATTCAGAGATCAGTAGGCATCAAATGTAAGAATAAAAACTCAGGGGTCAGTGGGCAGTAAGTTTAAGCATCAAAAGTCATGGGTCAGTGGGCATCAAATGCAAGCATCAAAAGCCAGAGGTGAGTGGACAGAAAGCATAAAAATTCAGGGGTCAATGAGCATTTAATTCATGCATAAAATGTCAGGGGGTCAGTAGACAGAAAGCATAAAAAATCTAAGGTCAGCTGGCATCAAAAATAAGCATTAAAAATCAGGGGTCAGAGGGCAGCAAGAATTAAAAATTTAGCATCAATTGTCAGGGGACAGTGAGCATCAAATGCATGCATAAAGAGTTAGGGCTCAGTGAGCAGCTAATGCAAACATCAGAAGTCAGGTCAGTGGTCATCAAAACAAGCATCAATAGTCATGGGTCAGTGGGCAGCAAGAATTAAAAAGTCTGGGGTTATTCTGCATCAAAACTCAGGTGATAGTGAGTATCAAATGCATGCATGGAAAGTCAGGGCTCAGGGAGCAGCTAATGCAAGCATCAGAAGTCGGGGTCAGTGGGCAGCAAGTATCAGAAGTCAGAGGTCAGTGTGTATCAAATGCAGGCATCAAAAGGCATGAGTCGGTGAGCATCTAATACAAGCATCAGAAGTCAGGGGTCAGTGGGCATTAACTGCAAGCATTAGAGTCAGGTCAGTGGTCATCAAAAACAAGCATCAATAGTCATGGGTCAGTGATCATCTAATACAAGGGTCAGCAGTCAAGGATCAATGGGGCATCAGATGCAAGCAACAAAAGTCAGGGGGCAGTGAGCATCAAATTCAAGTGGAAAAAGATGGGATCACTTGGCAGCAATCACGAAAAGTCTAGGGGTAGTGGACATCAGAAACAAGCGCCAAAAGTCAAAGGTCAGCAGGCAGCATGAATCAAAAGTCATGGATTAGCGAGTGTCAAATGCAAGCATCAAAATTCAGGGGTCAGTAAGCACCTAATGCAAGCATCACAATTCAAGGTCAGTGGGCAGCAAGTATCAGAAGTCAGGGGTCAGTGGGCATCAAATGTAAGCATCAAAAGTTGTGGGTCAGTCAGCATCTAATGCAAACATCAAAAGTCAGTGGTCAGTAGGCAGAAAACATAAAAATGTGTCAGTGCATCAAATGCAAGCATCAAAATGCAGCTGGCAGTGAGCACCAAATGAGAGCATCAAAAGTTGGGAGTCAGTAGGCATCAAATATAAGCATAAAATACCAAGGGTCAGTGGGCTGCAAGTATCAGATTTCAGGGGTTAGTGGGAAGCAAGCATCAAAGACAGCAGCCAGTGGGCTTCAAATGCAAGCAGCAAATGTCAAGGGTCAGTGGACATCAAATAAAATCATAAAATGCCAATGGGTCAGTGGGCAGTAAACATCAGAGGTCAGGTATTAGTCAGCAAAAGGTAAGGCATCAAAAGTCAGGGGTCATTGGGTATGAAATAAGAGCATCAAACATCAGGTGTCAATGACCATCAAATGCAAGCTTTAGAGGTCAGGAATCAGTGGATATCACACATCAGAATTCCAAGGTCAGTTGGCAGCAAGCATCAAAATTAAGGAGCCAGTGAGAATCACATGCAAGCATCAAAAGTCAGAGGTGAGTAGGCATCAAATGTAAGCATAAAAATTCAGGGGTCAGAGGACAGTAAGTTCAGGAATCAAAAGTCATGGGTCAGTAGGCATCAAATGAAAGCATCAAAAGCCAGGGGTGAGTGGACAGAAAGCATAAAAAGTCAGAGGTCAATGAGCATCCTAAATCATCAAATGTCAGGGGTCAGTGGACAGAAATCACTAAAAATCTGAGTTCAGTTGCCATCAAAAACAAGCTTTAAAAAATCAGGGGTCAGTGGGCAGCAAGAATAAAAAATTCAGGGGTTATTTAGCATCAAATGTCAGGGGATAGTGAGCATCAAATGCATGCATAAAAAATCAGGGCTCAGTGAGCAATGCAGGCATCAAAAGGCATGGGCCAGTGGGCATCTAATACAAGCATCAGAAGTCAGGGTCAGTGAGCATTAATTGCAATCATCAGAAGTCAGGGGTCAGTGGGCATCAAATGTAAGAATAAAAAGTCAGGGGTCAGTTGGAGAAAGTTCAGGAATCAAACGTAAGGGGTCAGTGGGAACAAATGCAAGTATCAGATGCCAAGGACCATTGAGCATCTGATACAGGCATCAAAAGTCAGGATTGAGTGTGCACCAAAGGCAAGCAGAAAATATCAGTGGTCAGTTGGCAGCAAGCATCAGAAGTTAAGGGTCAGTGGGCATCAAGTGCAGCATCAAAAGTCAGGGAACAGTAGGCATCACGTGTAAGAATAAAAAAGTCAGGGGTCAGTGTGCATCAAATACATGCATCAAATATCAAGAGTAAGTGACCATCTAATGCAAGTCTCAGTGGTCAAGGTTAAGTGGGCAGCAAGCATCAGATGTCAGTGGTCAGAGGGAAGAAAGTATCAAGAGATAAAATCCAGTGGGCATCAAATGCAAGCATCAAAAGTCAGGGGTCAGTAGGTGTCACATATAAGCATAAAATGTCAGGGGTCAGTGAACAGACAGTTCTGCCATCAAAAATCAGGTTTCAAAGTTCATCAAGTGCAAATAAAAAGTCAGGGGTAAGTGGAGAGCAATCAATACGATTCAAGGAGAGTGGGCACTAAATGCAAGCATCAAAGTCAGGGGTCCATAGACATGACATTTAACAATAAAAAGTCAAGGGGTTAGTGGGCAGAAAGTTCAGGCATCAAGAGTCAAGAGACAGTGAGTACCAAATCAAAGCATCAGATCAGTGACCATCGAATGCAAGCATCAGAGGTCTGGGATCAGTGGACAGCAAGCATTCAAATTAGGTCAGTGGGCAGGAATTATCAAAATTAAGCAATCAGTGGGCATCAAATGAAAGCATCAAAAGTCAGAGGTGAGTAGGCATCAAATTTAAGCCTAAAAGTCAGGGGTCAGTGGGCAGTAAGTTCAGGAATCAAATGTCACAGGTCAGTGAGCATCAAATTCAAGCATCAAAAGTCAGGGGTAAGTGGGCAGAAAGCATAAAAAGTGAGGGGTCAGTGAGCATCTAACTCAGGCATCAAATGTCAAGGGTCAGTGGACAGAAAGCATCAAAAGTCAGAAGTCAGTGTGCATCAAAAACAAGCATTAAAAGTCAGGGATCAGTGGGCAGCAAGAATAAAAATTTCAGTGGTTATTTAGCATCAAATATCAGGGGATGGTGAACATCAAATGCACATTTAAATAGTCAGGGCACAGTCAGCAGCTAGTGCAAACATCAGAAGTCAGGTCAGTAGTCATGAAAAACAAACATCAATAGTCATGGGTCAGTGGGCACCAAATGCAAGCATCAAAAGTCAAGGGTAAGTTAACATATAATACAAGCATTAGAAGTCAGGGGGCAGTGGGCATTAATTGCAGACATCAGAAGTCAGGGATCAATGGGCATCAAATGCAAGAATAAAATAATCAGGAGTCAGTGGGCAGAAAGTTTAGGTGTCAAAAGTTGGGGTCAGGGGGCATCAAATACAAGCATCAAATTTCAAGGATCATTGAGTATCTAATGCAAGCATCAAAAGTCAAAGTTCAGTGGGCATTAAACATCAGTGGGCAGCAAGCACCAGATATAAGGGGTCAGAGGGCATCAAATGCAGCATCAAAAGTCAGCAATCAGTAGGCATCAAATATAAGAATAGAAATTCATGAGGCAGTGGGCAGTAAGTTCAGCATCAAAAGTAAAGTGTCAGTGAGCATAAAACACATATATCAAACATCAAAGCTCAGTGTGCATCTACTTCAAGTATAAGAGGTTAGGGGTCACTGGGCAGCAAACATCAGCTGTCAGGGGTAGGACATATCAAAAGACAGTAGCCAGTGTGCATCAAATGCAAGAACCAAATGTCAGTGGTCAGCAGGCACCACATGCAAGCTCAAAATGACAGGTCAGTGTATAGCAAACATCAGAGGTTAGTGGGCAACAAAACATTAAAAGTCAGGGGCCAGTGGCCATCAAATGCAGACAGCAAAAGTCAGAGTTCAGTGGGAATCAGAGGCAAGCATCAAGAGTCAGGGGTCAACAGGCATCAAATACAAGCATAACATTTCAGGGGTCGGTGTGCAGAAAACACCAGAGGTAAGGAATTAGTGGTCAGGAAGCATGAAAATTTGGATCCACTGGGCATCAAATGTAAATATCAAATCTCAGGGGTCGGTGAGCATAAAATGCAGGTGGAAAAAGGCAGGGGTCAGTTGGTAGCAAGCAGGAAAAGTCTAGTGTCAGTGGGCATCAGAAACAAGCACCAAATGTCAGAGAGTCAGTGGGCATCATGAATCAAAAGTCAGGGGTTAGTGAGTGCCAAATGCAACCATGAAAATTTTAGGGCCAGTAACCATCTAATGCAAGCATCAAAAGTCAAGGGTCAGTGAGCATCAAGTGTACCCATCAAACGTCATGGGTCACTAGACATCAAAAGTAAGCATAAAAATGCAGGAGTCAGTGATAACAAGTTGCAGCATCAAAAGACAGGAAATAGTGGGCATAAAATGCTACTATCAAAAGTCAAAGGTCAGTAGGCAACAACCAATAAGACTCAGAGGTCAGTGGGCATCAAATGCAAGCATCAATGACATGGGTCAGTGGGCAGAAAGTATAAAAACGCAGGAGTCAGTGTGCCTCTAATCCAAGCATCAGTAGTCAAGGGTCAGTGGGCAGCAAGCATCAAAAATCAGGAGCCAGTAAGAATCAAATACAAATATTAAAAGTCAGAGGTCAGTGGCCATCAAATGCAAGCATAAAATGTGAGGTGTCAGTGGGCAGGAAGAATTAAATGTCAGGGGTCAGTGGCATCAAATGCAACAACAAACGTCAGGGTTCCGAGGGCAGTAAACGCAAACATCAAAACCTAGGGACCAGTGAGCATCTGATGCAAGCATCCAAATTCAGAAGTCATTAGCAGGCATCAAAAGTCAGAATTCAGTGGGCATCAAAAACAAGTATCAAAAGTCAGGGGCCTGTGGGCAGCAAGCATCAGAAGTCAGGGGTCAGTGAGCATCAGATGCAAGCATAAAAACTTTGGGGGTCTATGAGCATCTAATTCAAATATCAAAAGTGAATTCAGTGAGTAGCAGGCATCAAACGTTGATAATTTGTGAGCATCAAATACAATCATCAAAGGTCACGGGATAATGATCTTGTTCAGGCATCAAATGTATGGGGTCAGTGGGTAACACATACAAGAATCAAAAATCAGGGGTCAGTGGACATCAAATGTAAGCATCAAATGGTAGGGGTCAAAAGGCATCAAATACAAGCATCAAACATTGGGAGCCAGAGAATAACTACTGCAAACATCAGTGACCAGTGATCAGTAGGCAGCAAGAATCAGAAGTAAGGGGTCAGTGGCCAGCAAGCATCAAAAGTCAGGAGCCAGTGGTCATCAAATGCAAGCAGCAAAAGTTAGGGGTCAGCAGACATCAGATATAAGCATCAAAAGTCAAGAGTCAGAAACCATCAAATGTAAGCATAAAAGCCAGTGGGCAGAAAGTACAGGCATCAATGGTCAGAGGTCAATGGTATCAAATGCAATCATCTTATGTCAGGGCTCAGCAGGAAGCATGCATCACAGGCCAGTGGTTAGTCAGCAGCAAGTATCAAACGTCAGGAGCTAGTGGGCATCAAATGTTGTCATCAAAAGTGTGTCAGTAGACATGAAATGTAAGCATAAAATGGCAGATGTTAGCGGGCAGCAAGTAACAAGTCAAGGGGTCAGTAGTTAGCAAGCATCAAATGTCAGGAGCCAGTAGGCATTAAATGCAAGCATCAAATGTCAGGGGTCAGTTGGTACCAAATGCAAGCATAAGAGGTCAGAGGTCAGTGGACAGCAAGCATCAGTAGAATCAGCTCACTGGGCAGAAACTATCAAAAGTCAGGAGCTAGTGGGCCTCAAGTGCAAGCATAAAAAGTCAGAGGTCAGTAGGCATCAAATGTAAGCATAAAAAGTCAGGGGTCAGTGGGCAGCAGGTTCAGGCATTTAAAGCCAGGGTTCATCAGGCATCAAGTGCAAAGAAAAAGTTAAGCATAAGTGGACAGCAAGCAACAAGACTCAGGCAGAGTGGGCAACAAATGCAAGCATCAAAGTCAGGGGTCAGTGGGCAAAAAGTTCAGGCATCAAACATCAGGTGTCAGTGGCATCAAATACAAGCATTAAATGTCAAGGTTCAGTGAGCATTTCATTCAAGCATCAGAGGTCAGTGGGCAGTGGGCAGCAAGCAGCAGTAGGAGGAGGTCACTAGGCAGTAGATGCAAACATCAAAAGTGAGGGATCATGGGACATCAAATACAAGCATGAAATGTGAGGGGTCAATAGGCGTCAACTGTAACCATAACAAGTCAGATGTCAGTAGGCAACACGTTCAAGCATTAAAAGCCAGGGGTCAGCAGGCATCAAATGCAAATAAAAAGTCAAGAGTAAGTGGACAGCAGGCCACAAGACTTAGGGAGAGTGAACATCAAATGCAAGCATAAAATTTCAAAAGTCCATGGGCAGGAAACATCAGAGGTTTAGGGGATACTGGGCAGTAAACATCAAAAGACAGATCCAAGTGGAAATCAAATTCAAGCATCAAAAATTAGGGGTCAGTAGACATCAAATATAAGCATAGAAAGTCAGGAGTCAATGTGCAGCAAGTTCAGGCATCAAAAGCTAGGGTTTAGAGGGCACTAAATGTAAACATCAAAGTCAGGCATCAGTGGGTATAAAGCACAAAAACTTCATGGATCAATGAGCATCTAATCCAAGCAGCCAATATCAGTGGTCACTGGGCAACAAGTGTAAGCTCAAAAGGTCAGGGATCATTAGGCAGGAAGAATTAAATGCCAAAGGTCAGTAGCATGAAATGCATCAGCAAAAGTGAGGAGTCAGAGGGGAGTAAATGCAAACATCAAAACTCAGGAATCAGTTGGCATCACATTTTGAGAATCATAAGCCATGGATCAGTGAGCACCTAATGCAAACATCAAAAGTCAGAGTTCAGTGGGTAGCAAGCATCGAAAGTCAAGAGCCAGTGGTCATCACAAACAAGCATCAGAGTTAGGGGTCAGTGGGCAGCAAGAATCAAAAGTCAAAGGTTAGGGAGCATCAAATGTAAACATAAAAAGTCAGGGGTCAGTGAGCAACAGACAGTAATAACTTTAGACCTATAGCAATCTTATCTCCACTCTCCAAAATACTTGAAAATGTATTCAAAAACAATTGCTAGACTATCTCCTTCAGGAAGAACTCCTAACCCGTACACAACACGGCTTCCGTCCTTCCCATAGTATTAGCACTGGCCTTCTAACCTATACAGATACTGTCAGTAAAGACAGTGATAACAGCAAACTAGTCTCCTCCTTATTTCTAGACTTGTCTAAAGCCTGTGACACAGTTTGTCACAGCAAACTTCTACTTCAAATGCCCTCACTAGGTCTCTCTCAGCCCACCTTTCTCTTGTTCAAAAGCTATCTGGTCAATAGGTATCAGTCAGAAAAATGGCACTCCACACTCTCTCCTTACATCCCCATCACCACTAGTGTACCACAAGGCTCTATCCTTGGTCTCCTTCGCTTTAACATTTTTTATCATCTCCCTCTATACATCCACACAACAGGTCACCCTAATTCTACTCTCAAAAAATTATTTAGAAAGCTTTAACAGCCACTGAAACACGGTTTCATAACTTACAATATATGTTCAAAACAAAATTGACCAAACTACTGTTTTTCCCCAAATCCCTCTTCCATGAAAAAATACATTTTAAAGTCCTCTCTCTCTTGATAATACAACTGTTGAAGTAATTTCTCATAACAAAATATTAGGGGTGGTAGTGGATGACAATCTTACATTCAACCTGCATATACAAAACTGCAAAAGAAAAACCTCATTAAAAACTAGGGATTCTTTACAGAGACAAAAACTTTCTTACTGATGCAACTAAAACTACACTTGCTACTACTTATCCCCCCCTCCCACATACACACAAACATGCACACACACACACACAAACACACACACACACACACACACACACACACACACACACACACACACACACACACACACTCTTCTTTATGGCTCTGCCATCCCTACTAACCTTCACGCTTCACAAAAGTTAAAACTTGAACAATGCTATAATAAACTTGTGAAATTTGTAGCACATATCTCTTTCAGACCCCACCATTGTATAACACTGAAAGGCTAAACTGGTTAGAATTGCCACATCAACTAACAAATACACAACTTCTTGCCACCTATAAAATTATCCAGGGTCTACTTTAGATTGACGAAAAGTCAAAATATTGAATGCTCACATGAGCATAAATGCCGGAAGTCGATGTTTATTTTTTTGGATCGCAGTACAGTGAGGATCAGAATATTTGCCCTTTCCTCGCTGCAGTGCAATCTCAGAGTTGGAATATATATTTATTGGGGGTTATGGGGGGTGCAGTTCCCCACAATAGCGATTTTGAATTTCTGCATTTACACTCGTGAGTGTTCAATATTTTGATTTTTCCTGTATAAAACATAGACCCATTATACAGCATCTATCTGCCTATCCAGCACTCAAAAAACATTCTACTCAACTGTGCTCAGTCATTGTAATACAGTGACCAACAACTCCTGTCTGTCACGAGCCTAGCAAATTTGCTAGGTGTTGTCTGTACTCATACATGGTTGTTAAGACATGGAATTCCTTACCTGTATCCGTTAGGTCTATACCCTCCCTCCCATCTTTCAAAACCACTCTGAAAGACTTCCTATCTAAAATCTAGCTCCGTTCTTGCTCAAAACAAGGATAAACTATATCCCTAAATGTGAACAAGAACCCTTTCATTCCATATGCCTTCTTACTCTCCCTTTTCCACTTACTTTCTTAATTCTCTTCCTTGACTTTCTAAATAAACCATAAGCTTGTATTACCTCACTTCACATTGCAATTTCTACTTGTATTAGACTAATTTACCTTTAATTTCTCTACAAATTGTCTAAAATTTCTTTAAATACTAAGTGATTGTCATATACCTTGCAGTGAACCTTGACCAATGTTTTTATATTATGTCTAATATGTTATAATTATTTAAAATGCAGATGCGTTTGTTTTATTTTTGAAGATTGTTAAAATTATTGTTCTTAAAATGTTTTGTAATAATTTGGTGTTATTCTCCCTGGGCCTGTGCTGAAAATGGGCTTCTACCCAGTCGGACTTTCCCAGTAGTCAAATGTCAATAAAAAATAAATAAAGTCACCCTCATCCTCTGCTGAAAAGGGGCTTTATGCCCACTCGGACTTTCCTGGTAAACAAACAAATAACAGAATTATAGAGAATATTTTAAGATCATGCAGGGAGTGCCAAACTTTCTTGACTAGCACACCAGTACTGGACTTAGAGTGTAGCACCTTTATGAATGCCACCCTAAGTTCCAAAGTTTCATGAATCACACCGAAGAACCAGATGTATATAGTAGGTATCACTCTTACACAAGGAGTGCCAACTCTCTTGGATAGCATCCCAGTACCAGACTTAAATAATGTGGATCACATTTTGAAATACCACCCAATGCATACACCAGTAAATGCTACTTTTTTGAAAGAATAAAGTGGCTTCTAAAGTGTATATATATTATGGTATAAGTAAATTATCATCAAAGCAATGGATAAAGGCAAAACTGTACATACTATATATAACAACTCTGACCACAAACCACCGATTATTGTGAAAAAGACAACTAGGAAAACCAAATTTCTTTATTCTTCTAGCGCTTCGGTGTTTCCACCTTCAAAGAATATCAAACCTGTACAAAAAAACTGTACATACTGCTTAGCTTGACCTGACTAAGGCATCTGATACAATACCCAACTTGGGCAGTGTAGACAAACTCATAAAGTCAAGTATAAATTAACGTGACACCAACAGGATAACAGCAGACTAACAGATCAGACCCAGGAAGTTAGGATAAGGGAGTCTATCTCCACAAGCAGGTCATTCACTAGAAGAGTCCCTTAAGGCTTAATGTCAAAGCCACTCCTTTTTGGCATCTAGTTCTCTGAAAACAAGGCCAATGTCAAAGGCTTCTGGCTAACCAAGTTTGCAGATGATTGCAAACTAGGCACACATCACAAAATCTCCCAGTGACACAAATACCCTCCAAGAAGACCTTACACAGACTAATAGATTGTGTCAAAGCCACGGTCAAAAACTCATTGCAAAGAAATGCATAATAGTATCCTTTCAGGAGACAGCTACATCTGGAAACTACCACATTGATAATACACCCCTAAGAGTTGGCCCAGTGGTCAAGGATTTGGGAACAGATGTTGACAGTAACCTGGCATTGACCATGATGGGTCTAATATAGTAATGAAATAATTCTATATTGTGCAACTTATAAGCAAGGATATGGCATTTAATTCCATCCAAGTCCAGGGATGTCATTATTCCACTGTACTTGGCCTTTTTCAGACCAAATCAAGTACAGTTCCCCCTTTGGTATGTACCTGGCCAGGCATATGCAACAAATGGAGCATCCACAGAGGCTCTCCACAAAAAGAATATGAGGTGTAAATAACATATCCTATGCAGACAGCCTCAAAGCCCTATCCTTCTACATGGTCTCTTACAGATTGCTGAGAGGTGATCTATGAATGACTTAGAAAGCATCCACAGATCCCACCCTGATGGACCTGTTGAACATCTGCAAAACAAATAGCATTAGACCTAAGCCTCATTTGCAACATAAATAAGACATGTGGGATGGACAGGTATGTGTCAGAGACTACCCCTTCTCTGGAACAGGCTTTCCATCCATATGAAGCAGAATTCTTACCTTACCCAATTCAAACATAACTTAGACCAGTGGGTGGGGAATCAAACCAGTTTGGCACCTATGTCTCTAGTTAACAGAAATAGCATATAAATGCCTGTCCACCCATGCCCAGGTCAACATATATCCCTTATAATAACCTAGAGTATAAACATTTGTCAGGTACATTTGAAAGGCATGGCTAGACTTAAAAAGGCCCTCAAGGGGTCATTAGCCTAATAATCATCTATGAACTTATAATTGTAGTATTATAAATAATTTACATAGAAAATGATTATGTTACCAGAAGAAATACTGAACAAAGAATTAAAATTGAATTATAAAGGGGAGGTAAAACCAGAAATTGACTATATTTTATGGAACCAAATGGCTTGCAGATGAATGCACAGACATACACACACACACACACACACACACACACACACACACACACACACACACACACACACACACACACACACACCTGTATATGGGTGTACATAAAATAATCAAAACAGCAGAAGATTGACAGTAAAAAGATAGTAAAATTATCCAAACTTCAAAAAATCTAAACTCAAAAATATCTAAACATATAATACTGGTAAAATTGGAGTTATACTAGGAAAGGTTTTATGCCTTTTAATGTTGTGCAGTTCTGGTACATATAATTAGCAGGTGGTGTAGGGGGTGCAACCACCACACATTAAAATATTGGGCAAATATGCAGTTTTGCCAGATTTTTCAGCTGCTTTCTATGTGATTAGATGCCAAATTTTCAATACTTTTGTACAGGGAAGACCCACCTGCAATCCCATGCACCCTCCTAATTATATGCACCAACTCCAATGTCGCACAACAGTGGGGAAAGGGTAAAAAAACCTTCTCTAGCATACCTACAAATTTGTCAGTATTTGTGTTTAGATATTTTTTAGTTTAGATATTTTATTGCTAATTTTATCCTGTTTCGATCAATATTTAAGCACACACACATATGTGTGTGTGTGTGTATATATATATATATATATATATATATATATATATATATATATATACATGTGTGTGTGTGTGTGTGTGTGTGTGTGTGTGTGTGTGTTTCTTACCTCCAGTAAAATAGTTGCATTTTCCCAGTTAAATAGTTAATTTGGTTATCAGTGATGTGCAACATAGCAGGTACAGGAATAAGGAATGCAATTACTCATGAACTGAAGTTTAAGCCAAAAAAGTCATGTGCTCAGACCAGGAAGGAATAAATTATTGTACTCTTCCCTACCACAGATTAGTTCTATCATAGCAGTCTTTTAATTGCTTAGATTTAAAATTAAAAAAAAAAGTTTTGAACTTTATTATGCAGCTACTGATCTCACATGTTTCATCCTTTCTCCTTACTTGCTTTATTGGGATAGTGGTTCGGATTCATAGATACTCTGCACTTCTATGCAAGCCTCACACAGCTGAACAGCACTGTGATGCAACACTGGGAGACAATGAATACCCAAATAAAAGCATGCACAACTTCTGGGCAGCTAGCTGCACTTTAAGGTGTAAACCTTAGACAAGCAGAAAGTATGTAAGTGGACCTAGATATGAAAAACTGTGCAAGCAGATGCAGCCATGCAGTGAAGTGCTTATACAGAAATGTAAGACAGAATCCATAGAAAATATGCCACATTGTGTAATCTCATGAAAACAGAAGACACACACAAACACATACAGACACACACACACACACACACACACACACACAAATATGCTACTGTATCTCAGTGTACCGCAATGCTTATAACAGGTTTCCTACATGTTAATGTGTCTCTTAGCAAGACGCCACCATGCTTTATAGTCATATATTAATTTAGGTACATTGCTGTTGTATGTACTTATATGGAGACTTGGTGAATTCATGAAAGAGAAGAAAATGGGTGTATAGCAGAGAAGGAAATAGAGAAGAGCAGGTAGAGTCATACAAAAGGGCAAAATATATGAGTGTCCAGAATGTGGGAGAAAATGGTAACTTTTTTGTGAGGAGACAACTTTATTTATTAAGAGAAGAGGGAAAGGGTGCAAGTTAAATAAAACCAAGAAAGGGAGTAGATTAAAGTTGAGAAGCAAACAGAGAAGCGCACTGACAAAAAGGGGTAGAAGTTCACCCAAGTGGAGGTGGAGACATGAGTTTAACAGAGGCAAACAAGGGGTAGAAAATGGTGATGGGGAGAACTAGGCAATGCACAAGCTATGGGGTGGAACAAAAGAGGAAGGCAGAATATCTGCTCTGGTAGGGTGGGTTTGAGCAGCAACTGACCCATTCCTATATGATATATCAGAGTGGCTGGTAGCATGGACATGCCCACCTATTATGATCCAATGGTTGGGGACTAGCTGGTGAAGAAATCTGCTCCAGGAAGGTCTCAATCTGGGCTAGATATTGGCAAACTGCTGTCTTCTCCACTGTAACCTTCACCAGCCTTCACTGTAGCCTTCACCAACCACTCCAGCTGTGGCTGGGCCACTTGAGGCAACACATGTGGGCTGCTTGTCAGTGAGGCACGAGAACTCCCTCTAGCAAGGCAGTCCCCAGCCTCCTCACTCTTATGCTACTCAGTCACAGTCATAGCAGTGGTGGGACATGGTAGGGGCACCTGTAGAACAAACTGCCAGCCGGACATACAGTGATGAAACAAAATGGGAAGTTAGCCATAAGTGAATCTAGCCTGGCAATGGCTGTATTTAACAAACATGTCATCACATGTGAAAGGAACTAACAATGACTGGCAGTGACCTATGTGTCCCCCCTGCTCTAGTAGACACAATTTGCAACACAAACTGCTCATGCTGAAAAAGAAAGAACACATCAGTGTATCATGCTAACCTTAAAGTGAGATTCTAGAGCAAGAGATACAGTCCCATAAGTATTTCCCACTAACTGTGACACTCAGCAGACAAGCTTCCCTATGCGTACATATATGGGATGCACCAGGCAGTATGCAGTCACCACGATGTGCTACACCATAACCCCATCGCAGAACAGGTCCCTGCTGTAACCCACACATAATATATGCACACAGCGCAAGCAGTGCCGTCATCACCAGCACCACCTGACATGGAAGAGCCAAGCAGGAGTAAACTTCATGCTAGCGTGAGCTTGACTAATACTTGCCAGGAGCAACAAAGATCCAACTTATAACAAAATAAAAGAGAAAACATAAACAAATACTATATATTTGAAGCATACATTCTTGCCTACTTCCTATACAGTGAGTTCATCAAGATTCATGCACCAAGAACAGCATTGTAATGGCTGCACTGTCCTCTTGTCCTGGTGTTTCCCAAGGTTGAGGACAACTCTTTAATTATGTCAAACCAGCCATGCACATTTCTGAATATACTGTCATATGTGCCAAGTACGTCCTCCCTGAAATGGCCATGAAGTCGATAAAGCATAATCTTACCCTTCTTCTTGTGTCATGCAGACACAGTCCAGCAGACATTAGAGGAAGCTGCCACTCTCCATATTATTCCCTAATGTCAGTGTTACTTTAATGAGGAACAAAATGGTAGCATGAGAATCAGATGTGCGATGTGATTTCTGCAGTGCGGTTACTCAAGAAGCACTGTGACACATATGGCTACCCATGAACACTGTGTCACATGGTGACTACCGATGAAGCTCTGTGACACATGCACCTGCATAGCCACAAGTTGATTAAGGTAAGCAAAGGCAGTAGGTTGCAACTTATGCTACAGGGTCATGGCAGCAAAATAGTTTGATTCATATAGGAGTTGAAATAGACAATAAACTAAAATTTGACATTCACATATCCATGACCATAAAAAAGTCTACAAAATACTAGGAGCGTTATACAGAAATAAGCAACTTCTCACCAAAGCAGCAAAGATTTCAGTAGCAAATTCCCACCTTAACTCCACCCTATTTTATGCCTCTCTAATATATACAAACCTAAGGCAATGCAATCTAAACAAGCTAGAGACCTGCTACAACAAAATCGCCAAATCCGCCACAGGGGCATCCTACCATAGTCACCACTGTCTCTCACTTGCTGAACTTGGCTGGCTTGAACTCCTTCACCTCCTTCAATGGTATCAACTCACACTCACCCACAAACTAGTAAACCATCCACTAAATGTCCCATGCCTCCAGAATCTACTCCAACCCTATCACACCACCAGACCACTAAGATCCAGCAGCAAAAAATCACTTACAGATCACTAAAGCCAATAACTGCTGGAGAAGCACTATTCTCTTGTGCCATAGCCA